>NC_084829.1:169104716-169327216 GCF_033115175.1 Lepus europaeus | reverse complement strand
ACAACCCCAAAGGTGCCCACACGCCCCCACTTATGTCTGTGGACAACCCGTCTCCAGAATATCGAGTACTTGGGTCCCTGCCACCCACACAGGGAGACCTGGATTGAATTCCCTGCTCCTGCCTTTGGCCCTAGTCCTGCCAGGCAGTTGCACACATTCGAGGACTGACACAGAGGGTGGCAGTACTCTCTGTGTCTCTCCCTATCAAACAACTTTTTTTCCCTCATGGAGCAGTGGTTTACTAGGCTAAGCATGTGCCTGGAATGCCAGCATCCCATATGGACACCTGTTCACTCCTCCTCTGATCCAGCTCTCTGCTATGGCCTGGGGAAGCAATGGAAGTTGGTCCAAGTGCTTGGGCCCCTGCACTCAAGTGAGAGACACAGAAAAAACTGCTGGCTCATGGCTTCAGATTGGCCCAGCTCCGGACATCGTGGCCAATTGGGAAGTGAACCAGTGAATGAAAGTCCTTCTCGCTGTCTCTGCCTCTCTCTGTCTGTAATTCTACCTCTCAAATAAATAAAATCTTTAAAAATTTTATTCAAAAGATAAGCTTATTTTTGTGTAAAATTTGAAATGCATGCACAAAGCATGCCTGAAAAAATTCATGAAAAATGTAACAAAAACTATATTGGATTTCAGCATTTTTGTGCCCAAATAAATTTATCCTTTCATGTCATATTCCATGAACTTTTTCAAGTGTTTATCCTAAAGGTATGTCCCAGTGTCCTCAGGTCTGTCCTTCTTCTACTGGGCACTTTTTGAGTTGCTGGCTGTGAACCAGAACTGCATCATGAGAAAACCCAAGGTCCCTCCCCCATGACACCCAGCACTGCAGGCTTGAAGAGAGGGCCATGAAGGGGGGTGGGCTGACTCCCAGGTCCTGGGAGAGAGGCAGTGGGTGATGGAGAGAAGGGTGGTGTAGAATGCAATTAGTTCACTTCAGTCCCAGGGCCTTCAGCCCTCACCTGTAGCCAGGTATGGCTGAAACCATGAGGAGCTGCTATAGCTTGGGAAAAGCAGTCTACTTCATAAATAAATAAATATAGATAGATAGATAGATAGATACAAGGGTAAAAATCAGCACACCCAATATGAGATGTAATGTATTATAACACTGAAATTAAAAAATCCAAGTGATAGAGAAAAAAATTCAATGGTATGGGCTAACACGATATTTGGAATAACAATCCACGTTGGGGTGACGATGCTTTTGAACTACAGAATGCCAGGATCCACAGTCTTCACGAAGAATTCTATTAGAAATCTAGTATTAAGGCTGGCGCCATGGCTTAAGAGGCTAATCCTCCGCCTTGTGGCGCCGGCACACCGGTTCAAGTCCCGGTTGGGGCACCGGATTCCATCCCGGTTGCCCCTCTTCCAGGCCAGCTCTCTGCTATGGCCCAGGAAGACAGTGGAGGATGGCCCAAGTCCTTGGGCCCTAAACCCACATGGGAGACCAGGAGAAGCACCTGGCTCCTGGCTTCCGATCAGCACGATGGACTGGCTACAGTGGCCATTGGAGGGTGAACCAACGGCAAAGGAAGACCTTTCTCTCTCTCTCTCTCTCTCACTATCCACCCTTCCTGTAAAAAAAAAAAAAAAAACGAAAACGAAAAAAAAAAAGAAAGAAAGAAAGAAAAAGAAAAAAGAAAGAAAGAAATCTGGTATTAAAGTGGCATGTAATAATTGACACAGGCAGGAATGGTTAATGCATGGTAAAATTGTTAAAGGAAGGCCATTTTCAAACAGGATGTTTATACATCCTCCAAGCAGCACTCTCCAAAGTTGTTTATTTCAATTCTGAAATTTTATTACCCAAAGTGGATGATTTTTATACAGAACAAAAGTAAAAGCAGGTATCAAAATCAGCAAAGAGTTTGTAGAATTTCTGCAGAGAGTTTCACCGAAGTCAGGGATGGTGAAAGTGGTATCCAAGGTAAAACCTAGATGACTGCTGCTTTGTCTCTTGGCATAAATTACCAGGCGGTTTGTTCTGGAGGTACTGAATAACCTGTTGTCACCATGGGTCAGTTGTTGAGAACCAATTCAAACAAAGCAAAACATTTTTTTAATTTTTCTTTTGTTGCATTGTGGCATTTTACTGAAGCGGCATTTATTTTGTTCTTCTTAGTAATTTCTCTTTGTTTTGAAATTTTTCATTTCTTTTTAGCATTCTCGTATTTAAAAAAGATAATTAACTGAAATGGCATTGCACGTTGTTTCCTTAGTATTGCTTTTTTTATTTTAGGTTTTAAATTTTTGTAAAGTTGTTAAATTTTAATTATTTGGCATTTTCTCCATTAAATAAGACAGTGAATAGAAATGACATTTTACACTTGTTCTGAATAATTGATTTTCTCTTTTGTCATTTGTAAAGTATAATCATTTTTAAATTTAAAACGTTTTAGCATTTTTGTATTTACAAAACACTGAACTGAAATGGAATTTTACTTCTTTTTGAAGATTTTAAATTTGAAAAAAAATAATTCATATATTTTGTAACATTTTCCTATCTAAAAATTACTAAAATAAAGTGGCAATTTAATTTTCCTATCAGTATTTTCCTATTTTTTATTGTTTTCAAAGTTTTTAAAGTTTTCAAAGTTTTTTATTTTAATTTTTTTCAGTATTTTCCTTTCAAAAACACTTAAATGACATTTTTTCTAATTTTTGTTTTTAAATTTTTTAATAGTTTTTAAATTTTTAATTTTTTTTATCTTTTTCCTTTTTAAAAAACAGTGTAGTACCAGTTTTCTTTTCTATTTTTACTTTAAATTTTTTGGTTTTTTTAAATTTTTAATTGTTTTTGGAATTTTTCTTTTTAAAAACACTTAACTAAAACAGGGAATACATATTTGGATCTGAATCAAAACTTTTGAGATTCCAGTTACACTCCAGGACACTGGAGACACTTATGGGCCTGGACAGCGATATCTTAATGAGAAGTTGTAGATTTTAGGATGCCCAAGATGTGCTGACAGGATGTCTAAGGCAGCTGTTACACTGAGAGGAGGCCACACTCAGGTGGAAACACAATTCCCTCCCTAGGATCCCAATTTTCATGAAAGGAAAACAATTGTCTTTATCACAGGCATGACAGACAGTGGAAGTAAGAATGGTAGCTGTGAGAAACAGGTCCACCACAGGGCAGCGGTGCCATTGGCTCGGTTTGTTCTTTGCCCAGGAGCACCTACTAAGCAGCGGGTGTCCAGAATCTGCGAGGACTTGGTTTTCCATGACAGGGGGCAGGCATATGGCCCCTCAAGTCCTGCAGCTGCCTCAGGCCCAGCAGGAACACGGCCTTGCTGTTTGCTGGGGCTCTGGATGCCTTGGCCCACGTCCTGCATCAGGAGCCCCCAGTTCTCCTGCAACACTACTGGAGTTGGCAGGACCAGCAGCTGAGGTCCTGCCCGCATCTGGGCTGCCTGACTCTGGGTGTGGAGAGAGGAGTGCTCAGAGAGGTGTCCGGTTCCTTGATGCAGGCTCAGCCCACCTCACCCACCTGGGCCCCTCCCGGCCACACTGCTGCATTCATCACCATGAACTTGCTGTTATCACGCCCATCCACGGCCACCTCCTGGGTTGATGACTGCACCTCCGCCAGGGCCGCTGCTCACTCCCTTTTTGATCAGGCTCTGAGGGGTCACCCTCTCCACAGTTGTTAGGAATACAGAGGAAGGAGCACATCTTTAGGACGTACAGATCAACAGACAGCTTTCACCACTGACCGATGCCAGGGCCAGGGGACCTGATGGGCACACAAGAGGTTCTCTGCCTCCTGCGGGGATGTGGGAGGGAGCACACAGCACTCCCTGCATCGGGTGCTTGGCCAAAGAGTGAGGCTGAGTGCAAAATTGAGGAAAGCATCAGAGATCTTCAGGATGCAGACCCCGAGCCAGACACCTGGCCTGCCGCCTTCACACAGTCAGCGTTCCCATCATGGAAGACAGCAGAAGGGGGAGATGGTTGGGGTTCAAAAGGAGGAAAGAGACCCTCCCTGTCCTTTGGAGCCCCAAAGTCTCCTCCTCCTGCTGTCCTCTATGCAGAACGCTGGCTGTGTGAAGGAGAGGGGCAGCTGTCTGGGTCAGGGTCCACGTCCTGCAGAGTCCGATCCTCTCCTCTGCTCACACGCAGCCTTGTGCGCAGGGCGCTGTGTCTCTGACACTGCCCACACCGAGCCCGCCCCATCCAAAGGCAGTGTGTGCCCAGGGTCCTATGCTGTTTGCTTCCAGCTCCTCCTGACCCCAGATCTCTACAGGAGGCAGTTGGAGAGGAGCCAGGTGGTGTTCTCTCTGGAGCAGCTGTGGAGTCAGGCCTGGGTCTCCTTAGGTGTTTGCTCAGATTGGAGGTGGAAGACGGTGCCAGCTCTCAGGGAAGCAGCCTGGTGGATACAAATAGCCGAGGGCAGTTCATGGGGTTGAAATTGCGTTCTTGGTGTTCTGGTTGCTGTTGAAGCGGAGCTCCTGTGTTAGATGTTTTGAAGAGGTGGGGATGTTACAATCAGCAATACTGTTCTATACTTCCAACTGTATTTGGGATCTGAAAGAGGGAGAGAAGAAAAATCAAAGGAGAGCTGGGTCAGGTCCAAGTGAGAGCTGAGCCTGCATCTGGGCCACAGTGGGGCAGAGGCCAGGGGCAAACTCAATTCCAGTGGGGAGACTGGCTGAAGGGGCAGCCCTGGGCTGCTGAGAGAGAAGTGGCAGCCAAATGAGCAGAATCCTGCCCTGAACTCCAGCCCAGCTCTGCAGTGCTGGGGAACCAGGGCCCTTGACCTTTCCTAACCAGGAGTGAGTGATGTCACCCCACTTCCTCCTGCTTTCTGTTGCCTTAGCAAACGGATACGTTTTCTGCAGTAAGCAAAGGGAGCCTGGAGTGTAACCACAGCACAACTCACGTCAATAGAACAGACACCAGGTTTCTCTGAAGATGATTCCACATCCAGATACACCTAGGAACGTTCTGCAGTGTGCCCAGTAGCTAGACTCACAAAACTCTGAAGGGAAACTGAATTTTTTAAAAAGGCACCTTTTTAGTCATCCTAGAGTTTCCGCATTCTTTTATCACTTTTTGCTGAGAAGTTTTCTTTTTTTGAGGATATCATGTTTGTGTACATGTCAGAGGGAAGGACAAACATGGAGAATGAGACCCAAGAATCTGCATTGGAAATTGGCCTAAGAATAAAATCAGATAAAATGTGATTGTTCAATGTATATTTCTCAACCCAATAGAGGACTTGCAATCAAGTTAGTGGATGGTGAACAGCATGTTTTAGAGAGAAAGTTCAACGTGAAACATTTTCACTTGATTATGAGGGGAGGTATCCTATTTTGTGGGTCAGGTTTCTACAGGACAAGGATTTCTTCCTGTATCTTCTATTTTAAATTATTGATCCAAACAGAGAGGTTACAGTTCTACCCTATCTGAACAAACAGAAATGAGCTACAATCTGGTGGCCAGTGTAAGAAGGAATAAGTACATCGAAGACACACACACACACAGGATTACCTCTGGATCCTAGGCAGGGAGGCCCAGGAATCTGAATGCCAGTGCCCACATGTTGGTCTGTGGTTTGCCCTTTATCTCCAGGCCAGGGAATTGGCATGCGATTTTCCTTTCCATGGGCTGTGGTTTGCACTTCATCTCCAGGCCAGGGAACCTGCAGGCCAGTTCCCATTTCCTGGGCTTCCGTTTTCCTTTGATAACATTTTCTTTTGGGGAACTCGGGGCATCGCTGGGGCTGATGCTATGATTCTCACAGGTGCTGGTGATGAGATCTTTGTGAGGACCTCCCTCCAGCTGGGAACGGGTCTTCCTCTCAGGAGCAGCAACCAAACTCAGTTCTGAAATAGAACCACAGCCATCAGGATTGGTATTCATGCTCTCTTCTCTGGCAGTCAGGCTTGCAGCAGAGGGACAAGTAAGGAAAGGGGCCCTGGACAGTCATGTCCAAAGTGGGAGATGAAATCTGCACAGGCACCAAAATGTTTTCATTCGGGTTCATTTTATACATATTCACTGAATATTTATCACTAGGCAAAAGTAATAAACATGGCTCAGATGATCACAATATTCAACAAAGTTGGAATAATAAAACACACAGCTCTTAAGCTTTTAAGGCACAGAAACCACACTGGCTATCTGTGGAAGGTTTGGGGAGGATGGAGCAGGATCATCAAACCTGGAAGGCATTGTAATGAGAGACAAGGACAGGGGACCACTGACAGCTGGAATGGACAAATCTAGCACAAGAACACATGCATTTCATCCATGCACATGCTTCGCTGAACAGACACCAAGCACATCTATTCATAGGATATACGCCTTCAGTGCATGTCATATAGATAATACATATTTTGTGACCATCACTTTTCTGGTCAGTTGAAGTGGGAACCTAGTTACAGGCACCTGAAGAATGGAGAGACAAGCGAAGGTGAAACACAAAAGTCAGGAAGAAAGCCCAGGTGGGAGGTAAGGCATTGCTTTGGCCTAGCACACACATCTCCCTCCTGAGACAGTGTCTGTGCACTTGCCACCCTCCTCAACTGCCCAGCACTGGCACTGGGTGTTTCTGAGCCAAAGCCACACAACCACGGGGCTGTGGCAAAGACAAGTTCAAGGCCTCACTGGGACCCTGAGTGCAAAAGGCCTGAGATGAGAGACCAGGAACTTTCAGGCCATGGGGCACTCCTGAGCTAGAGCTCTATCTGGAGCACCTCAATGACCCTGTTCAGGGATGAAGCACCAACGTCTTCCTAGTGGGAGATGCTGTGTAGGGCCATTAGAGTTCTTGTTTGCAGACCGGAACTTTTCTACTGATATTTGAAATTCTCTCAACACAATTTGTTACAGAAGAAAACTTTTAAGTATGAATACCCATACCAGCCACATCGCTGGCATGTCTGCTGAAAACAAGTGGACTGAGCCTACAGACAAGGGGCAGGCAAAGGAGTGGTCTATGATTGCAATGCACACAAGGTGGGGCAACCTGGGACAGTGACCTTGTTCAGCCTCAGGATCCTCTCCCCAAGGTGGGGCCAGAATCTCCACCAGCAGAGGTCCAGTGAGGCTTGCATGGATCAGGACGGCACAGGGTCTAGCACAGCACAGATGCCCGTGAGAGTGGCCTGCATAGCTGGGTGTGAATCGCTGTGACCTGGGATGACTCTGCACATCTCTGTACCTCTGTACAGAGGAAAAGTGCATGGTCTCACCAAGAAAAGGTGCCTGCTGATCTATAGCATTGGGGGGACAACTGTCATTGCCAATTCTACTGCAGAACATTGAGAAACAGGGAAGGGCATCAGGATTTCTTGATTTTCCTACAGAATGATTTGATGAGTGAAGGTGCCTCAAACCCTAAAGATTCCTCCTGAGAGAAAGTGTAAAACCTCATCGAAGCTCAGATTCAAGGAAATTGGACTTTTTCTCTGCCCCCACCCACCCCCCATGAAGCCATACTCCAGGGCTCCTACTCAACAAGAGGCACTCTGCGTGTGATGATGTGAGGGACCCCTCAGCCTCACTCAGATACTGAATAGATTCCTGTCCTGGTGCAAGGTTATGGAGGCTTTGCATGAGAAAAAAAATGCCGAGTTTAGACACTGGATTAAAGCTACAGACCACATATGAGCACAAATCAGTGCTGTTAAGCAGAAGAAGAAAACCACACCATGGACACAGGGTGCGGGACCGGACTGCTGTGCTTAGCACCAAGCTGCTTCAGAGAAAACAGAGTCTGCCGACCAAGGAGACCTAGTTCAGATAACTAAGGAAACATTGCACACACTGCCAAAGCGTTAAGCCTGAGAAGTTTGGAGGATGCTGTTTACAATTGCAACTGTTGTCAAAATTAAGAACATCACAGTGACTTGTTAAAGAAGCCTCTCCAAGAGAGATGGTGGTGGCTCCGCGTTTGCCATCATGCCTTCCCATCCCCTCCTTCCCTGCCTTGATGTCAAAAGCTGCACCTTGAAAGTGGGCCTGGTGACAGCCAAGGGTTTCCCCCGTTGGATGACTATGAACAAAGTCCATCCAAGAGCCACATCCAGACTGAGATAAGTCCCCAGGGCCTGAGTGCACAGTGGTCTGTCTCACCCAACACAGGTGCAGCAACCCAAGAATACAGAGGCCACCTGGGAGACCAGTGCAGTGTTCCCCTTCACAATGGAGCACTCACTGTCTACAACAAGAGCAGAGCAGACATGCTGTTTCTCCAGTGAGGACCAGGTGCTCCTAGAATGGGACCAGTCAGAAGCTTCCAGAAGTAGTGCAGGAGTCAAACACGTACCGTGAGAGTCTTGTGAGACATCTTGATCTTCAATCTCTGGAATCTCCCTGATGAGACTGGAGGGAGGGAAAGGTGGGTGAGAAACAGAAAGGGAACAGAAAGCCCCTTTCCAAGCTGTTCCTAAGAGGAGGCTTCCAGAAGTGGCTGAGCTGAGCAATGGGCCACCTAAACCTTGGTCTCTATCTGGGGAAGACGGGCTACTAATTCCCTAGTAGTCCATGCTACACTGTCTGCTCGGCCTCTGAGTTACCTGAAAGTGTTTGTGACGTCTTGCATTTGTACCTCCACTTCGTCATATTGATTTTCTGCAAACAAATTGAGAGAGATTGACCAGGTTAAGCAGGTTTTGGGTCAGATATGGGCATCCAATGGCCACTACTACCAAGGGGACAGATGGCTCTCAAGAGAGAACAGGAGACTGAGGGAAATCCTCCAGGAGGACTGAGTCCACATCAGGAGATGGGCTTGTGAGCCATCCTGGCCAAGGGGTCAAATCTCCTGGTCACAGTTGGATCACCATCTCAATAACCTCTGTCCAGAACCCTTAGAAACAGCCTGCAATGGTCCTCAGGGATTCTGAGCTCCCAGCCCAAGATCATCCTAGGAGGCAAACTGCAGTTGTCAGGCTGCTCTCATGAAAGGACCCAGGCTGCTGACTGTGGAGAGGAGGTAGAACACTGGGAGAGAGCTATGCATGGAGTCTGCATGCGCTGGAATTGAAACCTCTTTGATGCCACACAGAACCTTGGCTATTCTAAGAGTGGCTCAGGAATAATCTCCCTCTTGTCTATGGGAACAACACAAGCAACTCAAGAGCATGTATTTCTGGATGAACTCTTCCCTAGTCAATTCATCTTCAAATGGAAACACCATTGAGAACATGAAGGACAGAGATGCCTATATGGATGCTGTGGCCTGGACAAGCATGGAAGTCAAAGGGCAGAGCTGAGGTTTCAGATTGAATAAAAAGTAAGCAAGTGGCAACAGTCATCCTCCAGGGTTCTAACCAAGAGGAAGCAAACACCACCTGGGCACATGCTGCTGAGCTTGCTGTGAAATGGTCACTACTCTGTTCCATAACAAATAAACAATAATGAATTCTAACTCCTGCTTACAGCTCAATTCAGGATTTTGAGTCTACAACCACAAGTCTGTAGGTCTGGCACGTAGCAATGACTTCACTCATCCTCACTGGGGATACGAGTACAAGGACAGAGCAGTCACCAGGGACAGAGATGAAGGTTGACCTACTCTCAAAAGTGATCATTCTGTGCATAAACTGCCAACCAAACTGCTCGGGCTTTATGAGCATCAGCAGCTCCTGTATTCTTGCAGTCAGACATCCCAGGCACAACTGGAGCCTAGAAATGTTCATCCAGGGAACTCTGTTCTGCGAAACAGCAACCATCTTTGACAGAAATGGAGATGGGCATGCCTCACTGGGACCCTGAGTGCAAAAAGCCTGAGGTGAGAGACCAGGAACTTTCAGGCCATGGGGCACTCCTGAGCTGGAGTTCTATCTGAGAACCTCAATGAGGTGCTGACCCTGCTCAGGGATGAAGCACACCAACGTCTTCCTAGTGGGAGATGCTGTGCAGGGCCTTAGAAGTTCTTGTTTGCAGACTGGAACTGTTCTACTGATATTTGAAATTCTTCAACGCAATTTGTTACAGAAGAAAAGTTTAAAGTATGAATACCTGTACCAGCCACATCACTGGCATGTCTGCTGAAAACAAGTGGACTGAGCCTACAGACAAGGGGCAGGCAAAGGATTGGTCTATGATTGCAATGCACACAAGGTGGGGTGACCAGTCAGAAGCTTCCAGAAGTAGTGCAGGAGTCAAACACGTACCGTGAGAGTCTTGTGAGACATCTTGATCTTCAATCTCTGGAATCTCCCTGATGAGACTAGAGGGAGGGAAAGGTGGGTGAGAAACAGAAAGGGGACAGAAAGCCCCTTTCCAAGCTGTTCCTAAGAGGAGGCTTCCAGAAGTGGCTGAGCTGAGCAATGGGCCACCCACAACTTTGTCCATTTCTGGGGAGGACTGGCTAATAACAGTGCAGACAGGATGCAATGTCTTCCATTTGAGGAGGCTCCTTGCTGAACCACCTGGGGTAGACGAACTGAACGTTAACACAAGGCAGCCGTTATGTGAGGAAAAATGAAGTGCTCATATGAAGCACATGGCAAACAGTAGGCAGGTAAAACAGAAACCCCACTGCCTGCACTGAGAACAGTAGGTGTGTGTAGATATATAATATTTACACGTGAATCAACTACAGCCAAATATTCAATGTTATTAAATCTATGTGTGCCTGAAGACTTCTTTACGCTTATTTGTACTGCTTGACCTCAATGTAAACGGGCAAACAGAACTCTCACCTTCTTGGAGAAAGAGTATTAAGTTTGAGGTGATAGGGGAGTAGCAGAGCTATTGAAAGGGTATGGAGACAGAAGCAGAGAGAAACGGAGGATTTCCTCTGTGATGAGGTCACTAGGAAGTCAGGCTGGAGAAATGACTCTCAGTTGGTCCACTAGTACCCATGAGTATTTGGAAAATGAAAACTGGCTTCAACAGATTTATGTAAATTACATGCAGACAATGTATTCACCTTTAGGGATACTGGAGACTATCACGGCTTTAGCCGTCAGTCTTATTCTCAGTGCTGAGGCACTACTTTCTGACAGGTGGTTTCACGTGATTAATGGGGTGCAGAGAAGCTCATGAGAAGAGGAGACCTGTGAGCAGCACCCTGCCCTTCACTGCACACGAGAGAGGCAATGATGGCAAGGAATCCCTGGAGAGGCTCCCTCATGGGGTCAGCCTGCTGCAGGTCACTACATGGAAAAGGTAGGGAGAAGTGGAAACCCAGACTAATAGCCTAACGATGGCAGAGAGCAGTGCTGATGGATACCAAAGGGTTGGCACAATGGATGGGAGATGCGCAGTGGCACTGCTCTTCTTCTCTGGACCTGGAGTCTGCCCGTGTCAGCACTAAGCTCGCTGCCCAGGGTTCCTAAGACTCACCTGGAGTGTGACAGGGCTTGTGTTTCCACTTCCACGTCATCATTGTCATTTTCCTTTTCTGCAAATGAATTCAAATAGGCACAGTCATCTAGGATGATCCCCTCCAAGCCTGTACAATGCTCTGTCCAGCACTGACACAGCACACCAGTATCCTCAGTGTCACTGCCGACCTCTCAGATAGGAGTTGTCGAGAGGGTTGAGGTCATTTCTGAGGGAACTAGCTTGTTCATTTTTCTTGACACATGAGCTAAACCTCCCTATTCCTCCAGTCATCACACCAATAACCGCTGACCTGATTCCCTACACAAATGAAACATAAATTTTCCCATGTGTGGGTGCTGCAGCATAGCAGGTAAAGCTGCTGCCTTCCACCCCAGGATCCCATGACAATGCCGGTTCAAGTCCTGGCTGTTCTACTTCTGATCCAGATCCCTCTAATGCACCTGGGAAGGTAGTACAAGATGGTCCAGTACTTGGGCCCTGAACCCACAAAGAGACCTGGAGGAAACTCCTAGTTCCTCCCTGGGCTGGTCCAGTCGATGCCATTGTGGCCATGTGGAGAGCAGACCAGAGTATACAAGAGTTGCTTCTCTCTCTCCCCCTGTTTCTCCTTCTAATTCTGCCTTACATAAGATAAAATCAATTCTAAAGTAATATTCTCTGGAGACGCGTGGTTCCTAGTGTGATTCCTTTCCATGAGAGGAAGTGCAGTGCCCATGGTTCTCAATCAAGCTATCTTGGTAGTTTGTGGTTTACCATATTCTGTACATTGAGGATAAGATAAAAGGTGGAACAGGTGAATTTTCAGTTCTGGGGATCAGAGTGAATGCGTGCAGCACAAGAGAAAACTGGGCTACTCATGGAATCTCTAAGCACAGGTCTCAGACTTGCAGCCTCGGGACACACTACTAAGGGAATGGCAGAACATTCTGTACGTGTGATAGGTGAAATGATGCCAACTTTGAAGGGACAGAGAACGTGGCTGGGCTCAATGAAACAGGGGGAGTAACTTGACTGCAAGGGAGACAAGCGTGCTGCTGGCTCTGACAGGAAACAATGTCACATGCCAGGGACGGGGAATGACTCGTGTGATCAACACTGCAGGGGGCAGAGGGGTCTGCTTCATTATGAACGGATGGCAAAGACAAGCATGAGATGTGCTGCTTAGGTTGGTGTGCATCTGTCACATTCTGCTGGCAATGACTGAGCACTGGAATCTGAGTGACAAAGCCACACGAGGAATGGGAAGACAGCAAAGCCGGATGGGCCAACCACACCTGTGCAACAGACTGGTTGAAAAAGAACAGATGATGAGAATGTTTCAGACCCTCCCACATCCAGGAGCCCTCTCAGGCAGGTGGGAGTGATGAGTGCAAGGGTAGTGCAGGCTCCTTGGCCAGCAGAGGGGGTTGTGTCACCTCACAGTGGGGGACTCACGGTCTGCATCTGGAACAGAGAGCACGTCCTGATGCTCCAGGGAGCACCAGCTGCTCCATGTGGAATGGTCAGGCTCAGAAATGACCGGAAAAATCGAGGGAGTGAGGTAGCGCTCGTCCAGCGCGTCGTCTGGGTCTTCCTGCTCTTGTTGCTCTGGGAGCTCCCTGCTGAGATGGGAGGGCAGAGACACTGAAGACACACACACAGGTACAGAAGTGACTTTGTCATCAGACTACAGGTTAAAATATGGGAGGGATTTTCAAAGGGGGAATATAGAGGGAAACAATATAAAAGGGAACATTATGAAAAGAGCCATTTCATCATTGGCTGAATCTTCCAAATGGCTCTAGCCACCAGTTTCTCCAGCATTTCGATTCCCTAGTAGTCCATGCTACAGTGTCTACTCGGCCCCGGAGTTACCTGGAGGTGTATGTGACGTCTTGCGTTTGTACCTCCACTTCGTCATATTGATTTTCTGCAAACAAATTGAGAGAGATTGACCAGGTTAAGCAGGTTTTGGGTCAGATGCGGGTATCCAATGGCCACTACTACCAAGGGGACAGAAACAGCCTGCCATGGTCCTCAGGGATTCTGAGCTCCCAGCCCAAGAACTTTCTAGGAGGCAAACTGCAGTTGTCAGGTTGCTCTCATGAAAGGACCCAGGCTGCTGACTGTGGAGAGGAGGTAGAACACTGGGAGAGAGCTATGCATGGAGTCTGCATGCGCTGGAATTGAAACCTCTTTGATGCCACACAGAACCTTGGCTATTCTAAGAGGTGCTCAGGAATAATCTCCCTCTTGTCTATGGGAACAATACAAGCAATTCAAGAGCTCTCTCCCCAGGCCCTTTAGGATTTAGTGATCTAAAATCTTAGAGTGTTGCTCTAGTACTGACTCATCCTATCAGACTGATCATGGTGAATTAGGGTAGAGGAGTTTCTATAGAAGGCTGAATGAACTCCATAACACCTCGCATAAATAAATCTATGTAGTTATAGAGAAACATTGAACTTTGATTTTGTAGGGATGTTCCTGGTTGAGCTATGTTTTTTGAACTGTACAGGAAGTACGGTATAAAGGACTTTATGCCCTGGTTTTGAGATGATTGCATAGCTAAGATAAGCTGTCTTAAAGGAGATAGAGACTAGGGATGGCAGTAGTGAAACTAGGATCACAACTTGGCCCACACATGGGAAGTGTCACCAAAAGCCTGCATGGGGCTAGACCTCCAGGGATGCAGCAGTAGAGCAGAATGATATCACTGCAGGTGACAGCAGGCATTATTTCTAAGTTAGAGTGTCTGAAAGGCACTTCCTACACAGGGCCTCTGTGTGTTCCCATAGGCTAGGGTGCAGTGAGACAGACAGCATCTGAGGGGAGGGAAGCTCCTTGACTCTCCTGATGTCTATGTTCAGTGCCACAACCTGGACCCTGATTGAAACCAACTTGTGTCTGCAGGGCCGGTGCTCAAAAGCAGCCCTCAACCTGAGAGCCATTGTGTACAAAGAATGGAGAGGCTACCTGGGAGAACGGTGACAGGTTCTTCTTTCTGGTGCAAACAGGCGTGTTCCCCATCTACACCTAGCACACTGTGGGTGTCCTCAGCATCACGAGTCCATTGCTCAGTGCTCTCAGTCAGGCAGGAGTCACTCGGCAGGTGGTCAACAGCACCAGTGGTAGATGTTTCCTGCTGTGAACTTTGTGTGGTTTCCATTTCATCCACTTCCAAGAGCTCCCTGAGAAGCCAGGTGGGATAAGGATGACAGAGATTAAACCAAGAAGGAAGAGACACCAGGGAGTTGGCTGGTTTGGATGGGGTGCATAAGCGATCGGTCATAGACAGCAGAGAGGCGGTTCCCTCCACTCTGGACACCGTGTGGCTGCCTAGGGGGAGAGGGCCTGGGAAGAGTTCAGGCTCTGCTCATCACACTCAATACACAGCAGCTAATGTGGAAGCAGCCTCCACTGTCGCTGCATGGTGCGGTCACAGCACAAGCACACGTTGACAGCCACGCGGGCTGACACCCTGTGCTCAGGTTGGGTTGTTGCAGTGTCCTGCAGCCATGTGATCAAGGTCCTAGGGGCTTGGCAGATTCTAGAGATGTGCTACCTTCTGGGCCTTCTCTTAACCAAGTCACAGGACAGCAAACATGGCTTTGTAGAGGTGCTTTTCTGCAGTTGAACGTGGCTGGAGTCTTCCTAACTGCTCCCTTTGCACATGGCCTCTCTGCTAGTTTTCTCTGATGAGAACTTCCGCTAACTCTGTAGAAAGCAGGTGCGCATCTTCCTCTGCTTTTCCAGAAAGCAGAGAGCAGGGGTTCCCTGTGTGTGCAGGCAACACCTAAGGCTGTGAGTTCATGATGGATCCTATCAGCAACTAGGACCAGGACAGCAGACAACCACTTTAACAGGGGGATTTCCTAGTTGGCAAGGAAGGACTCAACACAATCTGCAGTTGTGTTTATGCGTGCGTCTCAACTCCATGACTGTCTCGGCCCCGTTTCTGTTCTTTAGCAGACCCTGGGCCTCCTTCATCCGTTTGTTGCCAGCTCTTAATCATTCACTATTACCTGTCAGCAACAAGTCCTTGTGCTGGTGTTTCCTCCTCTTCAATATTTTCTGTAAACAAATTCAGAAATGTCCAATCAGGTATTACCACCACTACCACCCCCACTACAGTCGAGGTGGCCTCTGTGTGCATATGAATATCTACATATGGGCCAATAGTAGACAAAAACTTCAAATGTTCTGTGTTTAAAGAAACGCCTTGCCATTCTCTCGTGGTCCATCAGGCTTTGTGTCTCTGCACTTGGAGATCAGAATCATGGCAGATTCTGCCTGAAACTAGGCCAGCATCCTTTGCTGCCATACCACTGGAAGCTTCTCAAGCTTCCCTGGGACTTCTGCCTGTTATCCCTCATCCTGCCACTAGTGGGAGTCCAAGGCATGGGTTCAATGTTCCCATGGGTCTCACAGAGAACCTCCACCTGTCATGAAGAAGCAAAGAACCCGACTTCCATCCCTCCCTCACAGGCCCTCCAAGTTTTCTCTGCTGTATCATTAGAGGAAATTCTCTCTGTGCCACGAGTTCCCTTCTCAACAGCTTTCCTCACAGAAGTTCTACTAACTCTAGTGCCTGGGCTGGCACTCCCAGGGAGAGGAGGGCCTTTGTCCTATTGGGAAACATGCAAGCAACAGCTTCCACCTTTGATGGTTACATCTGCTCTGCACCAGATTTTTGGTCCATTTAGTGAATGAGGAGAGAGAAATCCCAGATGGAGAAAGCAATCCCCTGTCTACAGCTTGAGAACCACACTGAGCACAGAGCTGGAGGCTTCCATTCTCACTTAGCTCAGTGACTGTGTTCAGCCTAAGAGCGGCCTCTCTTCACAAGGTCTTTCTGGTCTTGCTATGGGAATGGACCCAGCCTCTTGCCCCAAAGGACAACCACAATCAGGAAGGGAGGAGACCTTTGGGACACTGCAAGCTTGAAAGACTTATCTGCCCCATCTGTTTTCCCAAGCAGTGCTGACCTTCTCATGGCACACGTGTTCAGTACCCAGAAATGCTGAGGCAAATGCCCATGGCAGAGAGATGAATGCATCTGAGCCCTTGAGGCTTTCTCAAATGACAGCCTGGGCCCAGCTTACCTGCTCCAAGCAGGTCCTCAAGGCACGCTGACAGCCGGACAGCTTCGGTGAGTAGTCGTCGGAAGCCCTGCCCCTTGCAGGTCTCAGGGTCATGCAGGGTGCGCACGTCCTTCAAGTATTGCTGCAGGAGGTGGGCTAGATTTCTCCCCCTTTGGACCTTGGGACGCAACTGGGAAAGTTCTTGGTCCTGATCTTCAAGGATGCCACGGCAATGCCTATGGTGCAAGAGTGGAGAACGTTCTAGATGGGAAGGGATGAGTGTTAAGTTCTCTGTGTTTCAACAGTGCAAGGATTCTTCCTTCCTCGCCTTCATGAAGGTGCTAATTCAGTTCCTCCTTCCAGCCACAGGCATTTCCATGTAGGAAGACACACAGTGTACAGTGCAGGGACTGGGAATCATGGTGCACGCAGGGGTTACATGGCAAGAAACAAGAATGAAGGTCTGGCAGGGCCAAGCTAAGCATCAGTCTTCTATATCAGGAGGTGACCGGGTAAATTTGGATTGATTGCAAGACGACCAAACAGAGGAGCCCAGCATCCCCTCCTCCTCCCCCAGAAGACCCAATGCAGCTCCATCTCAAGGTGAGTGCCCACAGAAAAGCACCTGCACACTAAGGGAACCATGAGAACACAGGAGGAACAGAGAACAGGCATAGCACCACCTACAGAGGACCAAAGCTAACTGGTGACTGGATTCCCAGAAACACAGCCACGGGGACTTCCTGTTGCAGAAGAGAGAGTAAACAGGAGGGCCCCATGGGAGCCCATCCACCTGGACACCTTACTTACAGACTCTCCGCACTTGCAGCTCTGAATTCAGATTCCTCTGCTCCCTCCTTGTTCCATAATGTCCGAGACACGGGGCTTTGCTGTAACTCTCTGCCCTTGTTTGGCATAGGCTGGCTCAGTGTTTGATTTGGGCTGCCCACTAGTGAAACACATCCCCAGCTGCCTGCCCTCCAGAGAGCAGCTCAGCAGACCTGGGCTGCTTTGCAAGGGGCTCGCCATGTGTAGCTTCTTGGTCAACATGGACTCCATGATGTCTTTTTTTATTATTATCTATTCATACCATTTTATTTGGGACATACGGTAATTGAGGAGGGAAAAATGTATTTTCATTTTAATTGCTCCTGAAGGGAGAATGTTTTCAAAGTACCTATTCACTTTTACTTTCATTGTAAAATTAATTTTTACCATTTATTTTTTAAAATGTATCCATTCATTTATTTTAAGGAATATACATTGCATCAGACAACTTTAGGAATAGAGTTCTTCTCCCCATACCCAGGGTACCACCCACACTGCCAGCCCAGCTCCTCTTCCCTCTCTACTTCTCAATCTCACTCTCCATTAAGATGCATTTTCAATGAACTTTGTACACAGAAGACCAACTCTATATTAAGTAACGATTTCAACAATTCTCACACACACCCACACAAGAATCAAAACTGTTTGAGAATTGTTTCACTGTAACTCTCTTACTACAACTCATTGAGGACAGAGGTCCTGCATGGGGAGTCAGTGCACAGGGACTCCTGCTGTTCATTTAACAATTAGCACTCCTCTGTATGTTGTCAGGAACCACACAAGGCTCATGCCATGAGCTGACTAGGCTATGGAAGCATTTTGAAAGCTCTGTCCATATGTAGACAAGACCATCAGCAAAGTGGAAGTTCTCTCCTCCCTTAGAGAAAAGTACATCCTCCTTTGATGGCCACTGCTTTGTCTGGGGTCCCACAGTGATCCTACATGGAGAACATTGTTTGCCACAGTGCCTTGGCTTTCCATGCCTGAGATGCCTCAGTTCTCCCTTCTGAGCTGCCCCACTGGAGACACCCACACACCTCCCACCTGCCTGCCCCACACAGAGACCCTTACCTGAGCAGCTCTGGGACCGTGGGCTTCTCTGCCAGCGGCTCCTCAAAGTGGAGCTTCTTGGTCAGTATGGACTCAATGATGTTTTTAAACTTCTCACAATCTGGGGAAAGACAGACACGCAGAACTCAGGGACGTGCTTTTGTAGTCAGTGCCTGCTGAAGTCCAAAAGAACTCCAGGGCCAGGCTCCAGATTGGGGGTTTCACGTCTGTATTTCATCACCTCACTACACAGCTTTTGATAGTCCCTATTTTTAAAAGATTTATTTATTTATTTGAAAGGCAGATTTACAGAGAGACATAGGCAGAGAGAGACAGAGACAGAGACAGAGAGAGTCCATCAGCTGGTTCACTCCCCAAATGGCTGCAAGGTTGGAGCTGTGCCAATCTGAAGCCAGGAGCCAAGAACTCTTTCTAGGTCTCTCATGTGGATGCAGGGGCCTAAGCACGTGGGCCCTCTTCTACTGATTTTTAGGCCATAGCACATAGCTGAATTGGTAGTGGACCAGCTGGAATCGAACTAGTACCCATATGGGATGCCAGCACTGCAGGCAGCGGCTTTACCTGCTAACCTACAGCGCTGGCCCCACTATTTCCCAATAAAGTGAGAAAAAAGAGCTTCAAAGATACAGAAGGTGACTTGACAAGGTGATTCCACTGGTGTTTACAGAATCAGAATTCCCAGCCCCTGAGCTCAGACTGAATCATGAGCCACTGGACTCAGCAAGCCTTGCAGCATCTCAGGACAAACATGAACTTGGGGCACGAAGTCGTCACCTTCTGTATGTTTGGGAGCTTGATAAGAGTGTAGGACTGTTCCCTTGAATTGGGAAAGATTTCAAGTGTTTGTTATTTCAGACTTAAAGGAACATCTTTCATGGAACTGTGTAGAATACAATGCTTAACAAAGTAAGGCCCTGAGGCAATATGGGCTGATAAAAAGTATACTCCCTACTAAATTAGAAACAGTACAATAAGGGCCTCATGGATTCTGTTGATCCTGAGCAAGGAGCCATCCTTGGAGTTGTATAGGAAAGAAGGAGCGCATTTTGTTGGGACAATCTACAGAGGCAGGAATTATGATAGCACCTACGAATGGGAAGAAATCCAAGTTACAGAGAAGGTGGGAAATGGGGGAGCACCCAGGCGAGTGGCCCTGACTCCCCACCCTACACCCTGGGCTTGCTCCCACTCCCAGGTCTCAGACAGGGTCTTCCTCTTCTGGAAGAAGAACTTGTGCTCCAGGAGCAGGACTTTTTGCTCCCAGTGGGGAGGCTGTGTCCGAGGCTGTTCCCGTGGATACCAGAGTGCCAGTGCACAGGAGACTCTCTGTCTCTCTGGAAGCTCATCCTGCTCACTCTGAACACACGTCCACTTCTGGACCTAGGACAGCGCTTTGCCAATGGGAACTCAACAGAAGCTTGAATTGAGTGAAATGCGTTAGTCCCAGAAATGAGGCCCACAGTGAGGGTATAAGGCTGCAGGAGCTGACACAGACAGGATGATCATAAACATGCGCTCAGTATGGTGGAGCCTGACCCTGAGGACAACAGGCAGCTCTATGCCTCATCAGGAATCCATGACAGATTCAGCACTCCTGTCACCCTACACCTCACTGCTAGCTAGGAAAACTTGCAAAACCCTGTGTGTCAGCTCGGGAGTGTGGTCAGGAGGAAATTAAGTTCGACAAAAAGCAGACAAAAATCATGTAGTGAGGCCATTTAATTCCTCAGGAGAAGATACAGGACAATCATCACTGTGGTGAAATGACCCGAGAGAACTTACTGTATTTTTTCAGCTCCTTGGCCAGGGCAAAGTTTGTAGCCTCAGCTATGAGAAACTTCTCCTTGAGCTCCCAGTAGTCCTGTTGGCTCTCTGCCAGCTGGGATGGCAACTGCTGGCATTCGAGGTCGTTCAGTTCTGCCACGGGATCTGATGCAGGGCTGTGGGATCCTGCCATGCTGATGGTGTGTCACAGCAGGACAACAGGGACTGGGGAGAGGAAACCCAAACACAGGCGAGGGTCAAACAAATGACATCCAAGAGTTTCAGGTAGGCTTGAGGGGTGACAATAGCTGTCAAGCTTCACTTACTGATGTGAAACACCTGATCCACAGCCCGACAACACTGGGAAGTTCTTCTCTGGACAAACAAGGATAAAACTGCCAAAGCCTAGGTTGAAGACACTGCCTGTAGCTCAGTCTCTGCTAGGACTGGCTGTTGTGTGGCAGCTAACGGTCTGCCGTTGCCATCACAGAATTAGAAGGTGGAGAGCGTCACGGAATCTTTGGAACTCTGCCTTCCAGGGGCCTAAGCTAGGTAGAGGCACAAGACCCCCACTGGTGGGGACAACCTACCCATCTGCCAGTCTCACAGTTATAGATCCTGCGCTGACACCACAGACCGTGTCCCCCAATCACTTAAGCATGTGTCGCTCGTAGAGTCATGTATGTGTATGAAAATACCAAGGCAGAAAATGTGTCCCAACAAGCCTTCCTTTCTCAGGGCTGTTAGGAAGCCACCCCACCTGCTGTTTAAAGAGATCTCAAGGCTTTTCTACCTGTTTGAAATGCTGAATTTTAAGCTTCCATGAGAAATGGGTCAGTTTATTTCCTTAGAAAGGAATTTTGAGAGCTCTTTTAGTTCTCTGGATAGAATTGTTATATCAGCTATGCAATTTCAAAATGTTTTCTCCCTATGTTGGCCTGTCTATTCATTTTCTTATCAATGACTTTGAACAGGAAATTTAAACCTATTAGGACATTCATGAAATTATTCTTTTTACATATAATTTGGGTATCTTACCTAAAAGATGTAATTTAATTCAAGTTGAAAAGACTTTGTACTATTTTTTCTTCTAAGAGGTTGAAATTGGCACAAGCTGTTGGGCACCAAAAAATAGGTTGTGCCCAGATCGTTAGATCCCCACAGAGACCCCCAGAGAGTCGATCACATCGAACTGTAAAAGCAAGGTTTATGCGGGAGTACAAGCCATGACAGGGACCCCATCAAACCAACCGGCACAGCGGAGGAAGGAGTGAGGCCCCGGTCTTTCTTTGGGAGAGATTTGAAAGGAAAAAAGGGCTCCATCAGCAGGAAAAAAACAGTTACATACAGCATGGAAGCTTTGGGTACAGGGAGTTACTTCATTTAGCAATCTCTCCTGTGCTGTCCTTGGTTTACCGAGCTCGCTGTCCCTGCTGAGTTGTGATATCTCCAGAATGCCTGAATGCCTGCTTTTACAAGGACCCGGCTCTGCTATGGGAAATGGAGGCTGCTTTTTTATTGTTTTAAAATGGAGTCACTTTGGTTCTTCAAAGCATTTGGCACAGCAGTTACGATGCCATCTGGGGTGCCCACGCCTGGATCAGAGTGCCTGGGACCGAGTCCTTGCTGTGCTCCCCCCTCCAGCTTCCTGGCAGTGCACACACTGTGAGGCAGCAGTGACGGCTCCAGTACTTGTGTCACTGCAGTCTAGGTGGGAGATCCTGATGGACCCATTCCTAGTTTCAGCCTGGCCAGGCCCAGGTTAGCTCAGGCCTCCTAGGTTCACACCAGTCAACAGGAGATCTCTTTTCTCTGTCTCTTTGCCCTTTGGATGAAACAAGTAATTTATAACATGGAGCAATTTATGAAAATGAAAATGTATTTTGTTTAATTATACTTATTTGAGATGTAGAGATCCAGATGTAGAGAGACATACACACACAGAGAAACACAACCAAGGCTATGTGTTCCATCACTATTTCACTCCCCAAATGTATGCAACAGTCAGGCTTGGCCAGGGTGACACTTGGTGTCCAGAACTCCAATTTGTTCTGCCAATGTGTGGGAAGAACCCAATTCTTTTTTTCAATTTTTTTTAAATTTTTTTGACAGGCAGAGTTAGACAGTGAGACAGAGAGAGAGAGACAGAGAGAAAAGTCTTCCTTTTTCCATTGGTTCACCCCACAAGTGCCGCTATGGCCGGCATGTTGTGGTGAGCGTGCTGCGCCGATTCAAAGCCAGGAGCCAGGTGGTTCTTCCTGGTCTCCCATGCGGGTGCATGGCCCAAGCATTTGGGCCATCCTTCACTGCACTCCCGGGCCACAGCAGAGAGCTGGACTGGAAGAGGAGCCATCGGGACAGAACCGGTGCCCCAAGCGGGACTAGCACCTGGGATGCCAGCGCTGCAGGTGGAGGATTAGCCTAGTGAGCCACGGCGCTGGCCTGCTTTTTTATAATATATTTATATATAATTATTGCAACTATTTATATAATGATGGCATACTTACTTTGAGGAATATGGGTGTTACATATTTGAAGTAGTTTTCTAATTAACTTCTTTATTTAATGTTGTATGTATGTCATAAATGCAACATTAAGAACATATCATTCTTCCCACCTACCTGCCCTCCCACCTCTTCTCCCCCTTCTCCCCCTCTTCTTCCTCCAACTCCCCTGTTTAGACTGAGAAAGAAAAAAAAAGACAGAATGGAACAAGAAAACTAAGAGAACTGTTACTCAACAGCCTAGCAAAGGGCTGTCCAAGGGTATTGCTTCTCAAAGGTGATTTCACTTTTTGCCACCTCCTGCTATTCCCTTCCTTCTTCCCCCTTCTTTCCTTTTAGAAATTTAATGGTCTTCAAAGAAGCACCCACGGATGATACATCTGTTGTGAGCTCTTAGACATCCCTCTAACCCATGAGACATAAGAATATCCTCCATTGAATGCACTAAAAGGAAGTGATTCTGGAGAACAGTTCTCCTAGTAAGTCCCTTGATACAGCTTTGAGGACAGAGGGCAGTGCACAGTGGCTCTCACGGATGTCTAAATAGATGTAGAGTCACCATTGTGGCATAGTGGGTTAAGCCACCGCTTGAGACACTGGTCTCCTATATGAGTGCTGGTGAAATCCCAGCGGCTCCACTTTCAGCTGATCCAACTCCTTGTTGATGTGCCAGGGAAAGCAGTGAAAGACAGCTCAAGTTCTTGGGCCCTGGAGCTCATGTGAGATACCCAGATGGCATTTGGGGCTCCTGGCTTTGGCCTGGCTCTGCCCTGGCTGTTGTAGGCACTTGGGGAGTGAAACAGAAGAGGCAAGGTCTCTCCCTCTCAGTGTGTATGTGTTCCTCTCTGTCTGTAACTCTGCTTTTCAAATAGAATAATAAATCTTTTAAAACAATGATTAAAATATTTAAAAATGATATTGTAATGTACATATCCAGAGTGCAATGATTACTCTAGACCAGTAAATAAAATATTCATCATCTCACAGTTAACCTTTATGTGCCTGCACATGGTAAGAATCCACAAAATCTACTGTTAGAAAATTCTCAGACTTTCTCATTCTAATGGAGAATAAAATGCTCCACGAATAACTCAGATTCTCCTGCTTAACTTCAGAACCCTAGATTTAGTTCTTCTCTATAACTACTACTTTGTACTCTTGGGTCAACATCTCTCTATTCTTCCCACCAGACTCCACTACCTTGAAGCCCTCTCTTATATTCTCTGTTGTGACATATTCAACACTTTTCCTTTTTTCTTTCAGACTCCACACATAACAGACTTCATGCTGTGTTATTACTTCTGTATCTGGTTTATTTCACTTACCATAATGTCCTCCAATTTCATCCAGTTTCTCACAAATGATAGGATTCCTTTATCTTTGAGTTGAACAGCATTCCATCATATAAATATATATATTTAAGTATATCATACATCTATCATGTATATGCATTGTGACATATATATATATATATATATATATATATATATATATATATATATATATACAGAGAGAGAGAGAGAAATGTATAAGAATGATTCAAAAGCTTCAAGTGATTCCAAAGTGTCATGGAAAGACACTTTGTTAAAATACACTTTTCAAGCCATATATATAGCCAGCAAGATTTCTTAACCAACCATCTGTTGATGGACATTTAGGCAGTTTGCATCTTGGCCTCTGTGAATAAGGCACCAACTAGGGATTGAAGTTATCTCTACTAAATTCTGATATGGTTTTTGTTTCTTCTTTCTTTGCACATATACCCATAAGAAGGAGGAATGGGTCATTTCACAGTTCTAGTTTAACATTTCAAAAATATTTCAGTAGTGTTTTCTAATGGCCATACGACTCAAAATTCTCACACATAATGTAAAAGGGTTTCCTTTTCGGTACACCCTTGCCCACATTTATTCTCCCTTGCCTTTGTGACAACAGCTAACCATATGGGTCTTTTTTTTTTTTTTTGACAGGCAGAATGGACAGTGAGAGAGAGAGAGAGAGAGAGAGAGAGAGAAAGGTCTTCCTTTGCCATTGGTTCACCCTCCAATGGCCGCTGCTGCCGGCGCATCTCGCTGATCCGAAGCCAGGAGCTTCTCCTTGTCTCCAATGTGGGTGCAGGGCCCAAGCACTTGAGCCGTCCTCTACTGCACTCCTGGGCCATAGCAGAGAGCTGGCCTGGAAATGGGGCAACAGGGACAGAATCCGATGCCCCAAATGGGACTAGAACCCAGTGTGCTGGCACTGCAAGGCAGAGGGTTAGCCTATTGAGCTGCGGCGCTGGCTTCCATATGGTTCTGAAGGGATATCCCTCTGTGGTTTGGAATGGTGTTTCCCTGATGAGTACTGATAATGGGCAACTTGTCATAAACCTGGTAGCAATGGGTATTCCTTTCATGGAGTAATGTCTACTCAGGTCCTTTGCCAACTTCTCAGATGAATGATTAATTATTTTGGCTACTGAGTTCTGTGAGTGCTTTCACACTATGGCACAGAGAAAGCAAAAGCATTGTGAACAATGGACATAGGTCTTGGCCCCATGTGGGGATCATGGGGATCCTTACTTTGGGGCCGTGGGACTGCACCACTGCCATTTTATTGTTTTTTGCAGTGTGCTGCATGGTGGAATTGAGCATGGGTGGAAAAATGTACCTAGCTGAAGAGGGCAGGAAGGGTGTGGTTTCTCTCTCTCTCTCTCTCTCTAACTCTCTCTCTTTCTCTCTCACTTTTTTTTTTTTTTTTTTTTTTTGGTGGCGACACTGAAGTTACCAGGAACTCTAGTTTGCATGGAAAGCTTTTGTTCAGCATAAACCTGCTCTGATTCCATCCAAGAATCTCCCTGGCCAGGTGCACAGGTTCACTGTGGAGTCAGTTTCTCTCCTGACCTCAGTGCTCATGGAAGGTGGCTCCTTCAGGAGCTGGACAGTGGAGTAGGCCTTTCTGAGTATCCCCTGAGGTTTCCAACACAATGTGTCCTTCATCTCACCCACACTTGGTTTCACCCTAACATTACCTTGTCAATCTCTGGGTCATTCTCATGTCCCAGAGAGCTGCTCATCATCCTTCATCTGCACCTTCAGTTCTGGCTTCTCAGGCTGTGGACTCAGCTCCGGATCTGGGAGGAGACACAGAGGAGGACTAGGTCAGGTCTCAGACTCAGTTCCCAGGGCATGTGTGGTTCCCCAGGGACTCCGAGGAACCTAAGCAGCAGGACCTCTGAGAGGAACAATACACACTTTACCTCACTGATGAGGAACCTGAGGTCCATAGAGACTAAGAAGTTGTCTCGACACCACAGCACCTGATGGAGGGAGGGCCACCCCATGAGCTTTGACCTCCAGCTTCCCTGTCCCGAGCATGGCTCTTGTCTTCCAAGAATGCATTGTTGGGTTTTGTGGACTTCAGATAAAGCACTGCTATTTCTGCCGCTAAAAACAAACAAAAGTATGAGGGGCATTCCTTGGACACAGCTTTTCCCACACTTCTGTTGTCCCATTACTTATGCTCTGTCTGTTTTCCATCACTGGGTGATAGAAAGGGACCAGAGAACACACAAGTTGGACTAGTATTTAACACAGCCCTGCCTGTCCTGTGTGCTCCCTTACCTCTGGGATTCCCCCTCAGGCTCTCTCCTCTGCTGCAGTGCTGGAGAGTGTCAGACCTCATGGAGGTCATTTCTGTGTGGAGACCCACGTTCTTCTTTTTATCTCCTGGAGCCAGGGAGAGTAGAGATTCCTTCTGGACCTCTGTGGACCCAGCTTTTCTGCTAGGCAATGCTGCTAGTTTCAAAGACAAAAAATTAAAAACCACAATGACCAATGGAAATCAGGTCAATAAAGATTTTCCAGAGGTGCCTGAGATCATGAGAACAGCCCCTCATAAAGTGGTCAGAGCCAAGCATGGGGCATTGGCAGGCTGACTCCGGTAAGGTGTATGTGCAAAACAACCAAGAGAAGGCTGCTGACACCAGGAAGAAGACACACATCAGAGGAGTGTGAGAAGAAAGGACAAGTACTGGCTCAAGTGAAGATGGAAGTATTGCAGGCTGAGACCCAGGGCAAGGCCCCACGTCACAGAGGATTAGTCCTTGGCCTTGAAACCTATCCCAGGAACTCCTGATGGGTTTGCCCATCTCAACTTGAAAACCTTTGGATCCATGACTTCCTTGTAGCCTCCTTTTTTGCCCTTGCTGAATTAGAGTCACTGTCACTGCCACCCTATGGCCACTGCACATGGGGGCAGATAAGCAGTGTGTTTAATGTCAGAGCAGCACAGATGGAAGGGATCACACACAGCATCCACATGTAACAAACGCCTCCAACATCTCATTCACATTCCCTTCATGACCCAGGGAAACCCCACATTCCTGCTGTGAGGCCTCCACCTGACAGGGGAAGTGTTTGCATTCCTTATGTGTTCTGGGTTATTAATTCTTTATTAGCTACACAGTGTGGAATTCCAAAATAAATGGCCTTATTATATACTCAACCATCTTGATGAGAATTGACACATAGGCAATGGAAAAAAAAGAGAACCCCTAGAAATTCATGCACCTACATCCCACTTACTTTTGACAAAGGTGTGGAAAACAACACCTGGAGATATGCACACCTGTTTTAATTGGACAGGTAAAATTGGATTTTAATTTACAAAAATCAACTCAAATTGGATCATGATCTAAATCTAAAATCTGAAACTATGAAACTAACAGATCATTTGGGGAGTGAATCAGCAAATGGAAGACTGCTGCCCCTCCCTTCCTCCCTTCCTCCCTCTCTGTGATGCATGAAGGGACCATGTTTGGGTCCAGGGTTATTGCTCAGAGTACCTATGCATGCATTTTCCATGGGTATTCTTCTTCCTTCTCTCAGTACCCAAGGAAGCATTTTTCCTTTTCTCACCACACCGAACACAAGTCATGAAGATTCAGAGAAAGAAGCTGCTGGCTGGAGAAAGGGATAGAGGATGAATGTTTGTCTGCAGAGTGAAGTTAGAGTAGAAAGCTCAATTCTGTCTATGCCCAAATACTTGGACCCCTTCACCCACATGGGAGACCTAGATGAAGCTCCTGGCTTTGACCTGGCCCAGTGCTGGCCATTGGGGCCATCTGGGGAGTGAACCAGTAGATGGAAAATTCTCGCTCTCTCTCATGCTGACGTTCAAATAGCTAATTTTTTTAAAAAACAATAAAAGAATAGTGATGTGTGCAGTGCAATTTAACTTATCATCAAGACTGGATATCATCATGATAATTCTGGAAAAGATGAACTTACAAGCCATGCTAGGCTGTCCCTCTATTTTTCCACCTGTACAAGTTCTTAGCCACAGTCCCCAGTGCACACTGAACACTCATCTCGGTCACCCAGGGACTCAAGAAAACTGAGCAGAAAAGGCCCCCAGACAGCTCCATTGCCTTATCATACCAATGAGGAATATGACTCCCAGAAAGAAAAAGAGATTTTCCCAAACCCCTACCACAAAAAGTAGGGATTCTTATCTGCCTTGGTTACCCCATATCCCAGAGCCTCCACAGGAGACTGTGGGT
This sequence comes from Lepus europaeus, assembly GCF_033115175.1. NCBI lineage: Eukaryota > Metazoa > Chordata > Mammalia > Lagomorpha > Leporidae > Lepus > Lepus europaeus. Next base: position 169,299,122 of record NC_084829.1, on the reverse strand, counting down.
AAATCAATTAATAATTGTCATATTCATAGCTAACAATCAGCAAGAATAACACAATTTTTTGTTTGAATAATAAACATCCCTTTATTTGCTAATGCCATTACAAAAACAAGTTATACTAGCAACAAAAAAGTATCCTCTTGAATTCAAGTCAGAGGCAGTTACTCCCCAAAATATTAAGTAAAACAGTGTACAACATCAATATTAAAATGTGAAATTTTACATGTCTTTACCACAGGTAAAGCTGCTGCGTGCAGTGCCAGCATCCATTATGGCCACCAGTTCGAATCCTGACTGCTCCAGTTCCCATCCAGCTCTCTGCTATGCCCTGGGAACGCAGTAGAAGATGGCCCAAGTCCTTGGGCCCCTGCACACACATGGGAGACCTGGAAGAAGCTCCTGGCTCCTGGCTTTAGATCAGCCCAGCTCCGGCTGTTGCAGTCATCTGGGGAGTGAACCAGTGGATGGAAGACCTCTCTCTCTCTCCACCTCTGCAGGACATGAATGTGGGTGAAGCAAGATTAAATTCATTAAGTGATTGTTTAATAAAAGGCAGAAGTGAAAACTAATCACTTAGCAAAAGAAACATAAATCAGTTAACAAAACTGCCAAACGACTGTTTTAAAATTTACCGTAAATGAAAGAAGTTGAAAATATTTCCATTTCATTATTGTTTATGGGGCTAGCCTATTGTCCAGCTGAACTATGATTTTTGTACTTTTTATTAGTTGACTCTTTCTTTAGTGGAGCACTAAGTCTTTGATTATAACATAAATTGAAAATACATTATCTCAAACATACAAAACAATAAGTTGAAACTAAAACTGCTGAGAGAGCTACACATCCTGCACATGGTCATGGATTAGATTGAGTTGGCATTGGAGTCAGGTCAGGCCGCCTGCACAGCCCACGCCATCAGCCTCTGTGCTGTGTGCCATGCTGTTTAAGGGTGGCTCCAGGGACACAGGTTACATTTCCAGGACAGAGCACAGTAGTGGCGTGGAGACAGTGAGAGTGGCTTTTACTGCCAGAAAAATGTAGAGAGCCCGTGAGGACACCCATGAGGGTGCAGACAGGGCAGCTGGGCTTCCTGAGTTTCCACCCTGCGACCCCAGGGCAGGGAGTTAACTCTGTCCTATTAACTTATCCAACCTAACCCTAACCCTAACCCGAACCCGAACCCTGACCCTGACCCTGACCCAGACCCGGAACCTGACCCTGACCCTGACCATAACCCTAAACCTAACCTGAACCCGAAACCCTAACCTGAACACTAACCTTAACCCTAACACTTAACCCTAACCCTAACCCTAACCCGAACCCACCCTAACCCTAACCCTAACCCTAACCTTAACCCTGACACTGACCCCAAACACCTAACCCCTAACCCCTAACCCTAACCCCTAACCGTAACCCTGACCCTGACCCTAAACCCCTAACACTAACCCTAACCCCTAACCTAACCCTAACCCCTAACCCAAACCCTAACCCCTAACCCAAACCCTGACCCTGACCCCTAACCCCTAACCCTAACTCTAACCCTAACCCCTAACCCCTAACCCTAACCCTAACCCTAACCCGAACCCTGACCCTGACCCTGACCCTGACCCAGACCCTGACCCGGACCCGGAATCTGACCCTGACCCTGACCCTGACCATAACCCTAACCCTAACCTGAACCCGAACCCCTAACCCGAGCCCTAACCCTAACCCTAAACCTTAACCCTAACCCAAACCCGAACCCTAACCAGAACCCTAACCCTAACCCTGACCCTGACCCTGACCCCAAACCCCTAACCCTAACCCCTAACCATAACCCTGACCCTGACCCTGACCCTGAACCCCTAACCCTAACCCGAACCCGAACCCTAATCCCTAACCCTTAACCCTAACCCGAACCCGAACCCTAACCCTAACCCTAACCCCTAACCCTGACCCTGACCCTGACCCCAAACCCCTAACCTAACCCTAACCCCTAACCCTAACCCTAACCCCTAACCCTAACCCTGACCCTAAACCCCTAACCCCTAACCCTAACCCTAACCCCTAACCTGAACCCTAACCCGAACCCTAAACCCTAACCCTAAACCCAAACCTGAACCTGAACCCCTCATCCTCACCCTCACTTTGGCATCCAAATCTGATCCCTAATTGAAAATGTTAGTTGAGCTCTAACCTTGAACCCAAACCTGAACCCGAACACCTAACCCCTATTTCGAACCATAACTGTTTCAGTGATTCCAAACAGAATCTAAACTCTAACTCATAACCCTGAATGTGAACCCGAATCCAAATCCCAACTCAGAATCCTGGAACCCTAACCCAAATTCGAACTTTAATCCCTAAACCGTATCCTGAACCCTGCACCCCTCTGTGACTACCTCTACTACATGACACCACAGGACGCTAACCTGCAGAGATAAAACTGTCAGAAATACAGAAGGAAAACCAACATTACTGCAAATGTAAAGACATCGTGCACAACAGCATTGCATGCTGGATGCATGGGAACTCCTTTTGAAAACCAAGGGCGAGCCACACCACTACCCACGGGAGACACCACAGTCACAGAACCACAGTAAACACCCCCTGTTCCTCCCAGCAATGAGGACACAGACTGAACAACGCCAGCATCGTTTCATATAGACACCGTTAGCCAGGTGAAGAGTGGGATTCCCAGCCCAGTGCTGTGGGGCAGCAGGTCAGGCTGAGGCCTGTCAGGCCCACACTGCACATCCGTGTGCTGCTTTGAGTTCCAGCCAATCCACACGTCTGTCTCGGCTTCTGTAACATTCCTGGGAGGCAGTGGATGGTGGCTCAGGTTCTGGATTCCTGCCACTCAAAGTGAGAAACCCAGACAGAGTTCCAGGCTCCATCCTCTTGTCTGGCTATGACCTAGCAGCGGTGGGCATTTTGGTAGTGATTTAGAGTAAGGAAGACCCCTCTCTCCCCCCTCCTCTGTCACTCTCCATTTCATATAAAATAAATCTTTTAAGAGGGAGAGACTTCCTCAGCAGGACAAAGTACTTGGGAAAGCCCACAGCACACGCCATGCACAGTGCCCCTCCCTGGCAGCTCTGAGCTGAGCTGAGGAGCAGGGGAGCCCACAGCCCTTGGCTTTCAGCACTGCACTGTGCGTTCTCTCCAGAGCAGCGAAGCAAGAACTCACTACGGAGCGCACAGCATGGCACTGAGCTGGTGCACACACTCTGTAGTTATACACAGTGAGAACACACAGCAATCCACCACACCCAGGAAATCAACTCTCACAGCACAAAACTCTAAAACCCCACTCACTACGGAGTGCACAGCATGGCACTGAGCTGGTGCACACACTCTGTAGTTATACACAGTGAGAACATACAGCAATCCACCACACCCAGGAAATCAACTCTCACAGCACAAAACTCTAAAACCCCACTCACTACGGAGTGCACAGCATGGCACTGAGCTGGTGCACACACCTTGTATACACAGTGTTTTGGTTTTTGTTTGTTTTTGACAGGCAGAGTTAGACAGTGAAAGAGAGACAAAGAGAAAGGACTTCCTTTTCCATTAGTTCACCCCCAAAATGGCCACTATGGCCGGCAGTACACCAATCCAAAGCCAGGAGCCAGGTGCTTCCTCCTGGTCTCCCAAGCGGGTGCAGGGCCCAAGCACTTGGGCCATCCTCCACTGCCTTCCCGGGCCACAGCAGAGAGCTGGACTGGAAGAGGAGCAACTGGGACAAAATCCAGTGCCCCAACCAGGACTAGAACCTGGGATGCTGGTGCCGCAGGCAGAGGATTAGCCTAGTGAGCCATGGTGCCAGTCTCCATTTCCAATCTTAACACTAAACAATGGAAATCAAAAAGGATGACACTGGCACAAACAGATTCATAGAATTGAACTGAGAGTACAGAAATAAAACCACACATCTACGGTGAATTGTTTTTTGACAATGAGCCAATGCATTAAAACAGGGAAAGCATGGTATCTCCACAGTGGACATCCGGCCTGGTGCCTGTGGCATCAGCTGAGACATCCATGTCCCACACTGCGATGCCTGGGTTTGATACCCGGGTTTCACGTCCACCTCCTGCTCCCAAATCCAGCTTCACGCTAATGCAGACCCTGGGGGGCAGAAGTCATGGAAAGTGGGCTTGGGTCCTTGTCACCCAGGCAGGAAACCCAGAATATTCCCCTGGCTCCCACTTCAGCACCCCCACACCCCAGCAAGAACTTGGGGAGTGAACCAGAACATGAGAGTTAGTGTGATCTCGCTAGCACTCTCTCTCATATGAATATAGACTTAGAAATAATTTTTAAAAGAAGGATGTCTTCAACAAATGCTGTCTTCATGACCTTGGATTTAGCATCTGTTTCTTAGATCTGACACCTACAGCACAAGCAACAGTAGTAGAACCAGATACACTGGATTTACCTCAAAACTAACATCTGAAGACACTACAAAGACAGCTGAAAACACTGTCAGACTAGGGAAAAGAGTCCACTGTTTTCACCAATTATTTCTCCAATATCCAACACAGAACCTCTGTGACCAGACTCCGGGATTTTCCTACAAGCAGGTCTCAGACAGCAGCTGGAGGCCCACAGTTCAGTCTAAATGTGATGCAGTCTGCCTAGTGATAGCATCAGAAGCACAGGATAAGGCCTCAGCCCCACAAGGCTGCCACTTCTGATGTCACTCACACGTTCCCACGTTACCAAGGACTTGTGCCCCACTTTGTCACAAACCAGAGCCTCCCGCGATCCCCTCCTCAGTTTCAATCATGTGCTCACAGAACCCAGGGAACACTGCACTCACCAATGCCAGCTTATTACACAGCTCTCTTAAGGCTGCACGTGAACAGCCAGAGGACCAGCACAGGCCAGGCAGTCATGGCGGAGTACAGGGCTCTCAAACCCTCCACGTGCAGCCTCCCTCCTTCCTCCTCGTCTTCAGCAACACAGAAGCTGTTTGAACCCCACACCTTTGGACTTTTATGGCCATTAATGATGGACTCAGTCCTCTCCACAAAGCCTGGGGGTTGGGTAAAAGGTTGGGGTGGGGGCTAAAACTCTGTACCTGGAACCACAGGGTTGGTTCCCCTGGCAACCAGGCAGCCTGGGGCTGTCCAGGAACCTCCAACTACCAGCCAGTAGCACACAAGACATCAGTTCACACATTCTGAAGTCTAGGTCACAGCTGAGTGCCAGGAAACTGAGGCACAGGAGGCCGCATGTGCACCTCTTGTTTCACAACCCAAAAATCTGAAGAGAATATTTACACACTACACATCTAACAGCATGCTGTCCAGAATATGTCCTATGTGTTTTCTTTCCTTTTTAATATTCATTTATGTATATGAAAGTCAGAGTTACAGAGAGGGAGACAGAGAGAGACAGAGACAGAGACAGAGAAAGAGAAAGAGAAAAAGAGAAAGAAAGATCCGTCCCCTGGCTCACTCCCCAGATGGCTGCAATGGTTGTGGCTTGTCCAGGGTGAAGCCAGGAGCCAGGAGCTTCATCCTGATCTCTCATGTGGGTGGCAGGAGTCCAAGCACTCAGATCATCTTCTGCTACTTTCCCAGGCCATTCCCAGGAAGCTGGATCAGAGTTAGAGACCCAGGACTGAAACCTGCACTCATGTGGGATGCTGGTATCCTAGTAGGCAGCTTTACCAGCTACACCACAATGCCAGCCTGAGTCCTATGTCTTTTCTTAAAATGATGAAGTAATTGTTGAGAAACAGTATAGAATGAAATGAATGTAGACACAAACTTTAGTATACATACAAACAGTCACTCAAATCAGTGTATACATTAAAATTTGAAATGCAAAGTATAAACATTCAAGAACTATAAGCAGAAGAAAATCTATGTGCCCTGGCATTTGGTAATTACTTTTAACACACAACACAAAAAGACAATCTCCAAAAGAAAAAAATTAATATCATGCACTTCATATAATTATTTTTTCTACTCTGTGACCCATTATATGCAGAGAACAAAAAGACAAGCCACAGATGGGAGAAAATGATAACAAAATACATCTGACAAAGAATGTGTATTCAAAACACATAGAGATCCCTAAAAATAAAAAAATAACCACAAACAACTCCACTAAAAATGGGCAAATAAATGGTTACCTGGCCACTAAAATATTTATTAGAACTGCTAGACAACAAAACAAGAACAAAACAGCAGCTGCAGGAGGGAACAGGAAGTCTCCTTGGTGCTGGAGGAGACAATGGCATAGCCACCACGGAAAAACGTGTCAGTGCTTTTCCCAGGGAGAAACAAGTGTCACTGTACATCCAACATCTACACCCTACATGCTCTGTGTTTAAAACGTTGCTTTAAGAAATATTTCCAGACAGCAATCACCAGGTAAATTTGTTCAGACTTATGGTAATCGGACTCCTCCAACAGCAGAGTGATGCAGGACTGAACTGGGTACTCCATCCACGGTGCACTCGCCACACGTCTGCAAGAACAGAGGTTGTTTCTCTGTGCTCTACACTGGACCCCCAACACCAAAGGCAGGAGGAAGCTTCCCACATCAGCGGAGTCCCTAGGTCTCCAGATACCACACAGGGGTCAGTTAAAGGCAAGCACATGACTGCCTCTCCCACGTCAGACGCCCATCACAAGCCTGTCTCTCCCACAGCAGCAGGTCCCCAGGTCACAGAGCCTCCTCTCTGAGATGGCCACAGACTGAGGGCTCACACAGCTCCCTACTCAGGTTCAATCATTGCTATGATGTTCACAGAACTCAGAAAAACAATTTCCTGAATGTTTCGGTCTCCCCACAATTCATCACTGAAATCCAACCCCCAAAGTGATGTTATGAGGAGGTTATTTGGGGGCTGGCACTGTGGTGCAGCAACTTAAGCCAACGCCTGCAGTGCCAACATCCCATAGGGGCGCTGGTTCAAGCCCCTGGTGCTGCACTCCAATCCAGCTCCCTGCTAATGCGCCTGGGAAAGCAGCAGATGATGGTCCTAGTGTCTGGGTCATTACACCCACGTGGGAGACCTGGATAGAGCTCCTGGCCCCGGGCTGCGACCTGGCCCAGCCCTGGCCGTTGCAGCCATTTGAGGAGTGAACCACTGGATGGAAGCTCTCCCTCTCCTATCTCTCTGTCTCTCCCTCTCTTGCTGCAACTCTTCCAAATACATAAATCATTTTAAAAAGAGGTTACTTGAACGTGACTGGATGGAGAGTGCTCCGTCACCATAAGACATCTGAGCTGGAAGAGGGGAGTCGGGCTGGGCCCCAAGGGAAACCTGCACGTTTTCTTCAAGATGTCTGTGCAACACCAAGGGGAAGCGAGAGCTTCACCATGAAACACTGCTGCTTCTCTCAGACGCCAGCCTGTTCACTTACTTGTAACATTAAAGTTACAAGACTGGGGAGGGGGATTAGCAGAGGGAAGGCTTGGAGAGGTCCGCCCTGGACCACCGAGGCCAGGCTTGGAGTTAACTGACCGTCAGCCGAGTTTATCTCACACGGAGCCCGGGGGGCAGGCCTCACCACACTGCGGCAGAATAGGAAAACTTCTGAACCAGGAGCTCCACATGGGCCCCTCACGGCTGTCGGACACCTGCGGGCTCTGTGCCGTCACAGAACTGCGAGTGCTCCGGGCGGCGTTGTGGCTCCCGCCTGGCCCAGTGCTGGACACTGCAGCTGTCGGACACCTGCGGGCTCTGCGCCGTCACAGAACTGTGAGTGCTCCGGGCGGCGCTGTGGCCCCGGCCTGGCCCAGTGCTAGACACTGAGGCTGTCGGACACCTGTGGGCTCTGTGCCGTCACAGAACTGAGTGCTCTGGGCAGTGTTGTGGCTCCCACCTGGCCCAGTGCTGGACACTGCAGCTGTCGGACACCTGCGGGCTCTGTGCCGTCACAGAACTGTGAGTGCTCCGGGCGGCGTTGTGGCTCCCGCCTGGCCCAGTGCTGGACACTGCGGCTGTCGGACACCTGCGGGCTCTGCGCCGTCACAGAACTGTGAGTGCTCTGGGCGGCGCTGTGGCTCCGGCCTGGCCCAGTGCTGGACACTGCGGCGGTCCAGAGAGTGAACCAGCAGACGGAAGTTCACACTCGTTCTCCGTTACTGTTTCAAGTAAATATATAAATAATAAAAAATAAATGAGCAAAGCTAATCCAGAGCTACTCCTTGTGAACGAATTTTTAAGCGCACCCAGGTAATCCTTACCGGTCTAGGACCAGGGCTCCGTCCAGGGCCTCCAGGGGTTGGGGCGAGGCTGACAGGGGCTTCTCCCCCACCCCTTCTCTGCCTTTCCCGCATCTTTCCTTCAGCCCCGCCCCCCGAACCCCGACAGCGCCTCCCTGCCCGGTCCTGAGGGGAGCGGAGCCGCGGCTCCCGCCATGGGCTCCCAGGCTGAGGCACCTGCCCTTCCGGTCGTCGCGGTGGAGGAGGAGCCGACGGCAGAGGAACCGCGGCGCCACCCGGGCGGCGGGGCCGGGGCGGGCGCCCCCTGGCGGCAGCCCCTGATCCTGAAGCTGGCGGCTCCCAGCGCCCCAGACCCCGGCTGGAGGGAGAAGCAGGCAGAACCGGAGCCGCCATAGAGCATGAACCGAGGGCCTGGCCCGGAGACACAAGTCACTAGATTTGCTATGTATCGGTACCAATGTAAAAGAACCATTGAAATTTGAAAACCAGAAAATGAAAATGTTAAAATGTGACACCGGTAACAGTTGCGCTACATAAAATTAAAGTCCTTAAGCAAAATCTTAACAAAGTATAAATACGTGTTTAGAAAACCTTGGAACTTGACACACACCTTAAAGTCATTCAAAATGTCCCATATACTTATATTTAAAACGTCAATTTTCCTCTGCCTCTCTATAACTCTGCCTTTCAAATACATAAATCTCTTCTAAAAATGTGAACCTAGGGGCTACCACTGTGGTGCAGCAGGTTAAAGCCCCAGCCTGCAGCGCTGGCATTCCAGATAGGTGCCAGTTTCCCGGCTGCTCCTCTTCTGATCCAGCTCTCTGTTATGGCCTAGGAAAGCAGTAGAAATGGCCCAAGTCCTTGGGCCCCTGCACCCACATGGGAGACCTGGAAGAAGCTCCTGGCTCCTGACTTCAGATCAGCTCAGCTCTGGTCATTGTGGCCAACTGGGGAGTGAACCAGTGGAATGAAAAACCTCTCTCTCTCTCTCTCTCTCTCTCTGGCTCTAACTCTCTTTGTAACCCTTTCAAATAAATAAAATAATCCTTTAAAAATGCAAACCAATAAAAAAAACAGAATAAAATGGACATAAACATGTATTTTGTGGGGCCGGCGCTGTCGCATAGCAAGTAAAGCTACCATCTGCAGTACCGGCATCTCTTATGGGCACCAGTTCAAGTCCCAGCTGCTCCAATTCTGATCCAGCTCCCTGCTATGGCCTGGGAAAGCAGTGGAAGATGGCCCAAGTCCTTTGGCCACTGTACCAGCATGGGAGACCCAGATGAAGCTCCTGGCTCCTGTCCAGGGGAGTGAACCAGTGGATGGAAAACTTCTTTCTCTCTGCCTCTCCTTCTCTCTGTGTAACTCTTTCAAATAAATAAATAAATCTTTTAAAAAACATGTATTTTGTGATAAGTTTTTAAATTTATTTTTATTTATTTGAAAGACAGAGTTAGAGAAAAGGAGAGACAGAGGTCTTCCATCTGCAGGTTCACTCCCCAAATGGCTGCAAAGGCCAGAGCTGGGCCAATCTGAAGCCAAGAGCCAGGAGCTTCTTCCAAGTCTCCCACGTAGGTGTAGGGACCCAAGGACTTGGGTCATTTTCCACTGCTTTCCCAGGTTACTAGCAGGGTGCTAGACTGGAAGTGGAGCAGCCAGGACTCAAACTGAGCCTATATGGGATTCTTGGGCTGCAGGCAGCAGCTTTACCCGCTGTGACATAGCATAATTCCCATGGTAATTTTTTAGATGTAAGCCCACAAGCCAAACAATGAAAGAAAATAATCAATAATATAGACTGTTAGATTTAAAAATCTGCTCTGTGGGGGCAGATGTTGTGGATCAGCGGATTAAGTTGCGACTTGGGATGTCCACATTCTGTGTCAGAGTGCCTGGTGCGAGTCCTGGGTACTCCCAGCTTGCAATCCAGCATCGAGCTCGTGCTCCTGAGAAGGCGCAACAAGCCCGGCCCAGTGGAGACCTGGATGCAGTTCCTGGTTCGTGGATGCAGCCTGGCCCAGACCCAGTGTTGTAGGCACTTGGGGAGTGACGCTGGAAATGGAAAATCTCTCTCTGCCTCTGTTTGTCTTGGAGGGCGCCATTGTAAGGGACATTAGCCCATCTCAGACTGCATCTCCCAGAGACCCCTGTGGGCTCTCCAAGAATGCCCACAAGCGTCCTGCCTCAGACTCCATCTCCCAGAGATCCCTGTGGGTGTCCCGCGTCAGAGGACTGTGTCTCCCAGAATGCCCTGCGCGCGTCCCGCCTCAGACTCCCTCTCCCAGAGATCCCTGTGGGTGTTGCGTCAGAGGATCGTGTCTCCCAGAATGCTCCACGAGTGCCTCGCCTCAGACTCCACCTCCCAGAGATCCCTGTGGGGGTCCCGTGTCAGAAGACCGTGTCTCCCAGAATGCCCCGCGCGCGTCCCGCCTCAGACTCCACCTCCCAGAGATCCCTGTGGGGGTCCCGTGTCAGAAGACCGTGTCTCCCAGAATGCCCCGCGGGCGTCCCGCCTCAGACTCCATCTCCCAGAGCCCCGCAGTGTCCGGCCTCCAAGGGCTCTGTCTCACGGAGGGTCCCGCAGGAGGCCCCCTCGCAGAGAACCCCATCTCCCAGAGCCCCGTGGGCGTCCCCCCCTCGGACCCCGTCTCCCGGAGCCCCACTGGTGCCCACCTGAGTCCAACGCCCAGAGCCCAGCAAGCGACACGTGTCAACGGACTCCATCTCCCAACAGGCCCTGGGGGTGTCGCGCGTCACATGACCCCGTCTCCCAGAGCCCCGCGGGCGCCTGCATCTGACTCCATCTCCCAGTAGTGCTGGGACTCCATCTGCCTCGGACATCCAGTCCGCCTCGGACTCCATCTCCAAGCGCCCCGACCGTGTCCGGCTTTCGACGGCTCTGCCTCACGGAGGACCCCGTCTTCCAGAGCTCCGTGGACCTCCGCCCTCAGCCCCTGTCTCCCAGACGGCCCCGCGGGCGTCCCTCTCAGACTCCATCACCCACAGGTCCCGGTGGAAGTCTCGGTTCCGAGACTGAAGTTGGTCAGATAAAAGTGGGTTCGCGCGCCCTCTCGTGGCCGCCATGACTGCGCAGAACGCTCAGCATGCCTCATCCTAGCTTTTCTAGGAAATAAAAAAATTCAGGGTCGTACTCAGGCCTCCGTGTTGGAAATTTGCACTGAAAGGGGACGCACTACCCCATGTCTTTGTCTGACAGTCGTGATGCACAACTATATGGGATGTCATGAATAGGAGTGTAATTTTTAAACAAAAATCAACTCAAAATAGTCCATATGCTGAAAATTGAAATTCAGAAATATACAAATTCTAGAAAAATGTAGACCAGAGTCTATGTGGTCTTGGATTTGGTAAGTTCTAACCACAGTTCAATTCACAAAAAAATAAAGTTGCGAACATGGACTTCATAAAATTAAGTTTTCTTATCTGTGCAAGGCCATGTTCAGAGAACAAAGAGGGTGCAGGATGGGAACAAGCACCGACAGAGCAGACACCTGGCGAAGAGTATGCACTCGGGGCAGGCATTTGGTCGAGTGGTTACGATGCCCAAGTTCCACATCTGAGTGCTTGGGTTGGATTCTGGGCTCTGGCTCCTGACTCCAGCATCCTGCTAGTGCAGATCCTGGGTGGCATCAACTGAAGACATCAAACTATTTGGTTCCTGGTACCCACGTGAGACACTGGATTGAGTTCCTGGCTCCCCACCATCTGGGGGCTGTTACAGAAATTTCTGGAGTTAACTGGCAGGTGGGAACTCATTCTCTCTGTCATTTCTCTCAAAGATGTGTATATCAGGGGCCAGCACTGTGGTGGAGTGGGTAAAGCCACTGCCTGTCGGTCCAGCATCCCATACAGGTGCAAGTTCAAATCCCGGTTGATCCACTTCCTAACTAGATCCTCGCAAATGTTCCTGGGGAAGCAGTGGAAGATGCCCCAAGTCCTTGGGACCTTGTATCATGGGTCCTAGTACCAGCTGTTGCAGCCATTTGGGAATAAACCAGAACGTGGAATCTCTTTCTCTCTCTGCCTCAAATAAATATTTTTTAAAAGGAGTAAGTCATAATCTATTTAAATTGTATAGAATATGCGAGCATCAGAGTATGGAATGCAAAGGATGACAAGGAATCTGTGTCTCAGATGTGTGGAAACACTGACTGCAGGTGGTGGGAGAAGCTGCTTGTCTCAGCCACTCTGGAGATGAGTGGAATCTACAGACCCCAGGGGAAGGAGACTCTCAGGGGTTCTCCTAGGGGAAGGAGGTTCCCGGCTTCTGGCTTCGGATCAGCCCAGCTCCAGCCATGGTGTCCATTTGGAGAGTGAATCGGCAGATAGACACTCTCAGGGTTCTTCAGGGGAAAGAGGCTCTCAGGGCCCCCAGGGGAAGGAGGCTCTAGATGTAGCATGGCCAAGGAGTTCCATCTGGCATGGCAGTCTCAGGCAGAGTGGAGTCATGTGCCCTCTGCTGGCATCTGGGGTCCCCAAAGGCCACTACACATCACTCAGTATCACAACAAAGTGTGACCATGCCCCCACCATGGTCCCACTGAAGCTGTAGATTACTCTAATGGTGGCTCCCTAACACTATGCAATTAGAATTTTCAACAGCACCATAAAAACTTAAGTCCTAAGACATAAATGTACCAAAGTATATACACATATGCACTCAGAAACCTTGAAACATGATAGGGAGGGGTCAGCACTATGGCGCAGCAGGTTAAGCACTATCTACAGTGCCAGCATCCCACACAGGATCCAGTTTGAGTCCTCACTAATGCACCTGGGAAGGCACAGAAGATGGCCCAAGTGCTTGGGTACCTGCCACCCATGTTAGTAACACAGATGAAGCTCCTAGCTTGCCAACACCAGCCATTGGGAACAAGCTAATTAGAAAACAGGGAGATGGGAATGCACTATTAAATAGCTAAAATCTTTAAAAGAAACAGTAGCTATTGCAATAAGAACTTTCAATCATCACTATCTCACCTTCCCTGTAGATTTGAGAAGGAAATTGTTTTTGAATGCAATCATGTCAACGCCATGCAGGAAAAACAGAGACCACCCAACTTTATTGAACACAGTAAGCCCACCAAATCCAGCCAAATGTCAAACCAATCAAGCTTGTAGGATGTCAGTAACACCGTGCATACATGATTGACTAATCCTGGAGGCCACACAAGGAACATTAAGTTAGTTTCAGAGGTCACCGTGTGGATATCACACCAGTATTGGAGGTCATGTGGATATAAAATCAGTACTAGAGGTCATCGTCCAGACCTTATATTAGTTTTAGTGGCCACTGTGTGGATATCTTATGGTAAATATATGTCCTATGTTTTAGGTGGAATTTCTTTTTTCCACCCCAAAGCCCTTTCTGTGTCCAGCACTCTGAAGATCCGGCAGCACTGAGGCGAGAGACTGGAAGCTTTTCACCCACCACTGCAGCGTACAGATCTGAGATGTCGTCCTGGCTGGGGGCTGCCGCACTCCTCACAACCTCAATAGCCGCATCGGTCAGAAAAGGCGGGTCTGGGCGGCCTCTCATGGCTGCTAGGTCTCGGTGCAGGGTACGTGCGACGTGCGCCCCCTCCTGGCTTTCCTAGGAAATGAAGGATATTTAGCCCTTTACTCAAGACTACTCAATGTCACAATTTTAGAAATGCAAACTGAGGCCGGCGCGGTGGTTTAACAGGCTAATCCTCCACCTTGCGGCGCCGGCACACCGGGTTCTAGTCCCAGTTGGGGCGCCGGATTCTATCCCAGTTGCCCCTCTTCCAGGCCAGCTCTCTGCTATGGCCCTGGGAAGGCAGTGGAGGATGGCCCAAGTGCTTGGGCCCTGCACCCGCGTGGGAGACCGGGAGAAGCACCTGGCTCCTGGCTTCGGATCAGCATGATGCTCTGGCTGCAGCGGCCATTGGAGGGTGAACCAACGGCAAAAAGGAAGACCTTTCTCTCTGTCTCTCTCTCTCAATATCCACTCTGCCTGTCAAAAAAAAAAAAAAAAAAAGAAAGAAAGAAAAAAGAAATGCAAACTGAAAATGAAGTTCACTATCCTGTATCTTTTCCATAAATGGTGATGAAATACTTACTTGAAAAAATAAGCTTTGAAGCCAGGCCTCTTGCCTTCAGAGCCCGCATCCCATATGAGCACCAGCTGGAGTCCTGGCTGCTACACCTCTGTTCCAGCTCCCTGCTAATGCACCTGGGAAGTTAGCTGAAGATGGCCCAATTACTTGGGCCCCTGAACCCATGTTAGAGACCCAGAACAAGCTCCTGGACTGGCTTTGGCCAAGTTTCAGCCCTGGCGATTGTGGCCATTTAAGGAGTGAATCTGTGGATGGAAGATAGATCTCTCTCTCTCTCTGTCTCTCCTACTCTGTATCTCTGCCTTTCAAACAAATAAATAAATAGCTAAAAAAAAGAAAACAAAATTCACTCAAAATACTTAATAGGCTAAAGTTTTAAATGCAAAGTATAAAAATCATAATACAAAAAAGAAATGAAGAAAATCTACATGGTCTTGAAAGACTTTTAAAATTTATTTATTTATTTATTAAAGTTAGAGAGAGAGTTCTGCCATCTGCTGATTCACTCCCCAAATGGCTGCAACAGACCAAGATAGCCCAGGCCAATGCCAGGAGTCTCCAACTCCACCCAGGTCTCCCACATGGGTGACAGGAGTCCAAGCACTTGGGACACCTTCAGCTGCTTTCCCAGATGCATTATCAGTGAGCTGAATCAGAAGTGGAGCAGCTGGCACTCCAATAGGCACTCATAGGTGAGGCCAGCTTCACAGGCTGTGGCTTAACCCACTGCACCACAATACTGGCCCTGAAGCTTGAATGATTTGTAACACATAACATCAAAACCCAATTCCCAGAGTAAAAAAGTGAAATTTTGCACTTTATAAAACTTCTGTGTGACAGATCATGTGTAGAGAATAAAAAGGAACAGTTTAACTTATTTGGAATGTGAGAGTACCCAGGGATGGAATGTGACAAAAACCTGCTAAAGATGTATGGAAACTCACTGCAGATTATGAGGACACAGCTAAATGCACCATCTATGAAGAGTTGGCCCTCACCAGGCTCACATCTCCCAGAGCCTTGGTCTTGGGCTTTCTGGGTGCTGGGATTGTGGGCAATGAGCATCTGTCATTTATAAGTTACTAAGCTGTTCTGTGACAGCAGCCTGGAAGGACTAAGACAATGGGTTATTATAAAGGTGTGATGAAGGACACACATGCACAAAGTTACCTGGATGAGGCCCACGAGGGTACCAAGGGCAGGGCTTCCATCCCATGGAGCTGGGACACCACCCTCTTGGCACATGGATGCATTCACCACCACAGAAGCCCCCTGGAGCACATCTTTTAGGGATCCTCTGGAGGCTTCATCAGGCAGGCATGACTGATGATTCACTCTGTCTCCAGCCCCCTCATCCCAGAGGATGAGGGAAGGGACTGGAAGTTCCAGGCCTTTAATCGCAGCTTGGTCTTTCTAATAACCAGCCCCATCCTGAAGCTATCCAAGAGCGTCCAAGAGCATCCAAGAGCTATCCAAGCGTTCTCATCGGAACAAAAGACTTTTCCTATCAACCAGGAGAGGTCAAAGAACTTAGAAAGAACTGAAAAGACCAAACACAGAACACCAGAGGCTCCCAGGACTCCTATAACTTTGGACATTGTAAGAGTTTTAGAAGCACTACACCAAAAACAGGGCACAGAAACCAAACATGAAGGTATTTTAAAAAGTTGCTGGAAGATGAAATTAAAAGAAACATTGATTTTGCTGCAAAGACATTTGAAAGAAAGCATGGTTTTTCATTAGAAGTTTATGGAAAGCATATATTCTGAAAACCATATGCATGGATTTTAAATTTTTTATGAAAAAGATTTATTTATTTATTTAATTGAAAGACAGAGTTAGAGAGAGAGATCTTTCATCTGCCGGTTCATTACCCTAATGGCCCAGGGCTGGGCGAGACTGAATGCAGAAGCCAAGAGCTTTCTCTGGGTCTCCCACATGGGTTCAGAGGCCCAAGCACCTGGGCCATCTTCCGTTGCCTTCCCAAGTGCACTAGCAGGGAACTGGATCTGAAGTGCAGTAGTCAGGTCTTGAACCCACACCCACATGGGATGCTGGCGTCACAGGTGGCAGCTCAACCCACTGCACCACAATGCTGGCTCCTGGATTTCAAACTTTTGTTGCACCAAAGTAAACTTACCAGAGCCGGCATTGTGATGCAGTAGGTTAAACCACCACCTGAGATGCCAGCATCCCATACAGGAGCATGGGTTTATGTCCTGGGTCCTCCACTTCTGATCCAGCTCCATGCTAACACTCCTGGGAAGGCAGCAGAAGATGGCTAAGGTACTAGGGTCCCTACCACCCATGTGGGAGACTCAGATGGAGTTCTTGGCTTCTAGCTTCAGCCTGGACCAGACCTGGCAATTGTGGCTGTGTGGGGTCTCTGATAAGACCTCAGATAAGAAGTCACTGTTTCTCTGCCTGCCTCTTTCTTCCCCTCCCTCCCTCCCTCCCAACCTGTCACTCTGCCTTCAAATACATATATCTTTTTAAAAAGTAAACTTATCATTTAACTCTACTTTTTTAAAGATTATTTGAGAAGCAGAATTACAGACAGAGAGAAAGAGAGACAGAGAGAGGTCTTCCATCCACTGGTTCACTCCCCAAATGGCTACAAAGCTGGAGTTGTGCCAATCTGAAGTCAGAAGCCAGGATCTTCCTATGGGTCTGTCAGTGGGTGCAGCTTTCACAGACTAAGCAGAGAGCTGGATCAGAAGTGGAGCAGCCAGGACTCGAACTGGCACCCACATGGGATGCTGGTGCCACAGGTAGAGGCATAAACTACTGCACCACAGCACCAGCCCCTGAACTCTACTTTTTATGAACCTTTTGAAGTACCCTCATGTGTCTGTGTTGGTGTGTACACATTTCATATTATGTAATCTGGAAGAATGACAATGTATTCAATATTCATAATAGACTAATGAATTAAATAAATGGCAGATGGTAAGAGCCTATCTTCTCAATGCTGGAAGGAAAAGTTACAGATGAGCAAGTGAGGAAGGCTGGAACGGTCCGTGTCATACTGAATCAGAGTCCATTGATTGCAGACATCAATATCAGCTTTCATTCAGCTTAATATATAGACAGCTCCACATAGAAATATTTGCAATTAGATGTGCAAATGTAGAATTCACAAGTATTTCCTTGTAGAATTCACAAGTATTTCCTTGTATTGTCAGTTATGAGAGTCTAGATGCAAAAAGCACAATCAGCTGCTAGATTTTTTTTTTTTTTTAAGATTTGAGGGGCTGGCGCCATGGCGCGGTAGGCTAATCCTCTGCCTGTGGCGCCGGCATCCCATGTGGGTGCCGGTTCTAGTCCTGGCAGCTCCTCTTCCAGTCCAGCTCTCTGCTATGGCCTGGGAAAGCAGGAAAAGACGGCCAAAGTACTTGGGACCCTGCACCCACATGGGAGACTGGGAGGAAGTACCTGGCTCCTGGCTTCGGATTGGTGCAGCTCCAGCCATTGCAGCCATCTGGGGAGTGAACCAATGGAAGGAGGACCTTTCTCTCTCTCTCTCTCTCTCTCTCTCTCTCTCTCTCTAACTGTCCCTCTCAAATAAATAAATAAAATCTTTTTTTAAAAAAAAGATTTATTTGAGAGGCAGATTACAGACAGAGAGAGGAAGAGACACAGAGAGAGGTCTTCCATTAGCTGGCTCATTCCCTAAATGGCCACAACAGCCAGAACTGCACCAATCCAAAGTCAGGAGCTTCTTCCTGGTCTCCCACCTGATTGCAAGGACCCAAGCACTTAAGCCACCTTCTGCTACATTGCCAGGACATTAGCAGGGAGCTGGATCAGAAGTAGAGCAGCTGGGACTCGAACTGGTGCCCATATGAGATGCAGGTGGAGGCTTAACCTACTACACCACAGCACCAGCCCCTAGATGTAAGTTTTTAATATCATTCTCCCATAATAGGAACCAAGAATCTTTGAAGAAATGGCAGATACTAGGACTGGAACAGGAATTATGTGGGCCAAGGTAATCTTTACTATAAAAAAATGAGGAGCAGAGAAAATAAAAACATTCAATTAATCAGAGAAAACTGGCAGCCAATGGAAAGAACTCCCAATGGCCAAAGTAGGAATGAAATGAGCAACAAAATAATGCAACACCAGAGAATAATCTGAATATGCAGGCATCCATACTGGCATAAATACAGAAATGAAGACTTTCTAGAATAGGATGTCATGCAGAAAATTGTCAAATAACAGACACTCAGCCATAAAGGAGGAGGAGACAAATTCCCACTCCTGAAGCATGGGCCCAGCAAAAGAACAGATACAATGTGGAAAAGGGGGAAAGTAACTTCACACTGAGAAGCCTGAACACACTCCCTGAGCCAGTTAATATGAACAGGGACCAATCACCTAGAATGCATGAAGTGAGAACAGTGCTTCTGTGATCTATTTTCCCAAACCCCTAGCCCCAGCCTAATTATGACAAAAAAAAGGGCAATATCAATGGAGGACATTCTTATTTTTAAAGATTTATTTGAAAGGCAGAGAGAGAGGGAGAGATACAGAGAGAAAGACATTTTCCACCCACTGATTCATTCCCCAAATTGTCGTAATGGCTGGGGCTGGGCCAGGCTAAAGTCAGGAGCCAGGAACTTCATCCTGATCTCCTTCGCATGTGGAAGGGACCCAAGTACTCTGACCTTCTTCCATTGCTTTCCCAAGTGCATATGGGATGCTGGCATCACAGGCAGGTGCTTAACCCGCTGCATCACAGTGCTCTCCCCTCAATGGAGAACATTCTACAAAATACCAGACAGGTCCTCCTCAATCCTGCCAAGACCTCAGAAAGTGTCAGGAGGACCTAGAGAAACCTGACAACTAAATGTCATGTGGGATCCTGGTGGATCTTGGCATTGACAAAAGTATAAACAAGGGAAACCAAAGAAATTACAGACTGTGGGTCCAGCACTGTAGCACAGCAGGTAAAGCCACTGCCTGCAGTGCTGGCATCCCATATGAGTACCAGTTTGAGTCCCAGCTGCTACACTTCTGATCCAGCTCTCTGCTATGGCCTGGGAAAGCAGTAGAAGACGGCCCAAGTCGTTGGGCCCCTGAATCCACATGGGAGACCTGGAGGAAGCTGCTGGCTCCTGGCTTCAGATTGGCCCAGCTCCAGCCATTGTGGCCAACTGGGGAGTGAACCAGCAGATGGAAGACCTCTCCCTCTCTCTCTCCCTCTACCTCTTGAATAAATAAATCTTTTTTAAAAACTACACTATAGTAAATTACAACATATAACTATTTATTTATTGTGATAAATACTGTAGATGTTAATATGAGAAAAAGTAGAGGCATGTAGAGAATCTTCATTTTAGAACAATTTTTGAATATATGAAAAACTATTCTAACACTATTTAAAAACTTTGCTATATTTATAAACCACCTACTTGTTTAATTATTCACACTATTACTAGTAGTTGATGCTGTTAAAAAGTCATTTTTTAGAAGATTTATCTTATTTATTTTAAAGGCAGAGTGACAGAGAGGGAGAGACAGAGATAATAAGACATCTTTCACCTGCTGATTCTCTCCACAACATCCAGGGCCTAAAGTCCGGAGCATGGAACTCTGTCCTGGTCTCTCACATGGATGGCAGGGGCCCAAGGACTTGGGTAATCTGCTGCTGCCTACCCAGGAGCATCAGCAGGGAGCCGGGTCAGAAGCAGAGCCACAGGATACTCCGATCTGGTACTCCAATATGGGAAGCTGGCATCGCAGGCAGCAGCTTAACCCACTGCATCACAACCTTGCCACCCCTCCCCAAAAAGTCCTTTTTTAAATAATTTTTAAAGATTAATTTTTATTTAATTGAAAGAGTTACAGAGGGATGCCAAGACACACACACAGAGAGAGAGAGAGAGAGAGAGAGAGAGAGAGAGAGAGAGAGAAAGGTCTTCCATCTGCTGGTTCACTCCCTAAATGTCTGCAACAGCCACAGCTGAGCTGATCCAAAGTCAGGAATCAGGAACTTCTTCTGGGTCCCCTATGTGGGTCCAGGGGCCCAAGGACTTGAGCCGCCCTCTGCTGCTTTCCCATGCCCATTAGCAGGGAACTGGATCAGAAGTGGAGCAATCATGACTCGAACCAATGCCCATATGGGATGCCAGTGCTACAAGCCGGGGCTTTAACCTGCTGTACCATAGCACCAGCCCCTAAAAGGTCTGATTTTTAATAACAGCACTTATGACCCCAAATTAAATAATGGTGGCTAATGTATAGTTTCTGATCAATGCTTTTTTACATGTTGTATGTTAAAGTTATAACACATGTGTAAACACCTCAGTGCACTGTGCTGGAGCCCGGCCTCAGCATCCATGGGGGACCCTGGGGTTCGGCAGACTCTGGGAACTGTTCCCTGAGGAGGGAGGGTCCTAATACCTCAGCGCATTGTGGTGGAGCATGGCCCACGCCTCCACAGGGGACCCTGGAGTTCAGCAGACTCAGGGAACTGTTCCCTGAGGAGGGAGGGCATTATGGGTAAGGGCAGTCTGGGTGAGGTTCACTTCAGATCAGGGGGCATCATGGGCGAGGGCATCTGGGCGACGACAGCATCATAGGATGAGGGTCATCTCTGTGCAGGGAGCATTGGCAAGGGCATCTCTGGGTAAGGGTCACTTCTGGGCCAGGGGCATCTAGGTAAGGGTCATCTCTGGTGGTTGCTTCACTGGGCAAGGGTCACTTCCAGGCAGGGGTATCATGGGTTAGGTTCATTTCTGGGCAAGGGGCATCTTC
The DNA here is from genome assembly GCF_033115175.1 of Lepus europaeus. NCBI lineage: Eukaryota > Metazoa > Chordata > Mammalia > Lagomorpha > Leporidae > Lepus > Lepus europaeus. Next base: position 169,278,084 of record NC_084829.1, on the reverse strand, counting down.
AGGCGAGGTCATTTTCAGGATAGGCATCTGGGTGAGGGTCATTGCTGGCAGGGGCTTCCAGGCAAGGGCATCTTCGGGCCAGGGTCACTTCTGGGCCAGGGTCATCTTTGGGCGAGGTCAATTTCAGGGATGGCAACTGTGTGAGGAGGGCATCTGGGTGAGGGGCATTGCTGGGTGGAGGCACCCAGGCAAGGGCAAGGGTCAGTCCTGGGGCAGGGGTATCATGAGTAAGGGCAGTCTGGATGAGGTTCACTTAGGGCCAGGGGGCATCATGGGAGAAGGCATCTGGGCGAGGAGGGCATCTGTATGAGGGTCATTGCTAGGCAGGGGCACCTGGGCAAGGGTATCTTGGGCAAGGGTCACTTATGGACCAGGGGCATCATTGTCGCAGGGCCCAGGGTCTGCTGTGCTACGGGTGGGCACTGCACAGGGCAGCAGGGCCTTTCCAGCAGTGGGTAGGCCTGCTGTGCTGTGCTGTGCTGTGCTGAGCGTTCAGTGGGGTGAAGAGGCATCTTCCAGGCTGGTCTCCTGACACCACGACTCCAGAGGCACTGCCACGTGTGTGTGTGTGCATGCGCTTGTGTGTGTGTGTGTATATATATAGATAGATAGATAGATCTATATATATAGAGATAGATAGATAGATAGATAGATAGATAGATAGATAGATATCTGGTTAGAGGTCGAAGGGGGGCCTGGGACTCTCTGGAGAGGACGGACGTGCCTGACCCAATCGGCTGGCAGTGGGAGAGAGAGCAGAGAGAATAGCAGAGACAGAGGAGGGAGACAGGTGGTAAGGCAAGAGCAGCCAAGCCACGGCACTGGTGGGCAGGGCAGGGGCAGGAAGAAGCAGCAGGTGGGCACGTGGGTGAGCTTTCTGGAAAAGATCATGGACAGGAAGGGGAAGGAAGATGGGAGGAGGAGCTGGAGTGGGTGACCAGAGCTTCCGGGGAGTTGGGGTGGAGGCTGGAGAGGGCCTCCCCTGCCACTCACGCCACCTCTCACACAGCACCCGGGCAGCAGTGCCACAGTCCTGACATTGCCTGGCCCTCTTGGGCTTCCTTCCTCCCTGAAGGCCCTGACTTTGGACCCACTGGCCACCCAGCACTAGCCTCGGGAGGCCCACGGGGCAGCCAGCAGGCCTGATGGAGAAAGACAGGAGGAAGAACCCTGCTTGAACCAGGAGGGCGGAGCTAAAATGGATGGCTGGAGGGGGCGCCGGAGGCCCCTCTGGGTGCTCAAAAAGCCCAGGAGTCCTCTGAGGGGACCCTGAGGAGGCAGGGCAGGCAGGCAGCCAGATGCCAGCAGCCACAGACTCATAAATCTAAGAGGGGAGCCTCGGCTGGTCGGGGGGCTGCAGGCCTTGTAAGGCGAGGCTGGGCCCTCCCTGCTGGGGAAAAGCAGAAGAAGGAGAGTCAGAGGCCAGTGAAGAGTGGCAGGTGGGGCCCCTGTGGCCTGGCTTGGACGGACCTCAGAGTAGCTGACCTGCCCTGGCTACAGGGCTGAGGACCCTGCCTTCAGCCAGTAGAAGGTGTGACAATGCCCAGGAGGGAGGCAGGAGGCTGTGCATCCCTGCCTCTCCTGGGCTGATGGGTGCAGAGGATTCTCAGGCTTTGAGGTCATCAAGCAACCGGAGGCTTCACCCCTGGCCACTCTCAACTGCACACCCAAGGGACGAGGTGACCCCTGGCCTGTCACCCTGGCCTGTGCTGGAGCTCCCAGGCCAGAGGGCTGGATATCCCCCTGCCCCCTGCCCCTAGCAGCACAGCTCAGATTGGGGCAGGTGTGGCACTCCCAGGAGGAAGTTCAAAGGCCTCTGGCTGTCCCACAACAACAACCTCCAAGTTCCCAGCCCCTACACCATCAACCACAAGCTCCCTGGCCTCTCTGACAGCTCAGAGGGCACCCACATCTGCCAGTGGTGCGGATCCTGTCCTGAGAACCCCCAGGCTCAGCCACGGCTGGCTGGGAAGGCAGAGGAGAGAGCCAGCTGGTGCAAGGACAGAAACAGGAAAAAGGGAGTCTGGAGCTGCAGTAGGGAGAGGGAGGGGCCTGGCCCTGAGGTCCCAGGGGCGCCCCCCAGTGAAGGGCTGGTGCAGTGGGGCAGACGTGGTCCTGAGGCAGGCAGAGTGGCAGGTATCTACCCTGGCTAATGCTCCTTGGGGGGCACTGATAGGGATTCTGAAAGATGGATCGGGAGCCTCCCGGAGTTTTGTCTGCCCAGGAAGACTGAAGAAGGCCCACCTGTGGCCTGCTTTTGGGGCGGGGAGGGCTGTGGGTAGCCATGACTGCCACTGTGTGTGGGAGGCACGCAGACATCCTCCCCACATTGGGTGGGCTCAGAAATCCTCATGGGATGGAGGGTGTTGGCACCCACACAGAATCGGGGCCCTGGCACACTCACGGGTTGGAGGCCGCTGGCAACCTCATGGGTCGGGGGGCCCAGGCACACTCACAGGGTCGGGGGTGCTGGCATCTTCTCTGGTCAGTGGGCTCTGGCACCCTCATGGGTTGAGGGGCCCAGGGAACCTCAAGAGGTCGGGGGTGCAGCCACCCTCACGGGGTTGATGTCTATGGCAGCCACCCGCACGGGGTCGGGGTCTGCAGCCATGCTCATGGCTCAGTGGTGTAGACATCCTCACTGGTCAGGGGGCTCAGGCACACTCATGGGGTTGGGGGGCGCAGGCACATTCATGGGGTTGGGGGGCGCAGACTTGCTCACAGGTCTGGGGGCGCAGGCACCCTCACGGGTCGGGGGTGCAGGCACACAGATGGGTCAGGGGGCACAGACTTCCTTACGGGTCGGGGGACACAGGCACACGCATGGGGTCACGGGGCGCGGGCACACAGACGGGTCAGGGGGCACAGACTTCCTCACAGGTCGGGGGGTGCAGGCACACGCACGGGGTCGCGGGGCGCAGGCACACAGACGGGTCAGGGGGCACAGACTTCCTTACGGGTCAGGGGGCGCAGGCACACGCATGGGGTCGGGGGCGCGGGCACACAGACGGGTCGGGGGGCGCAGGCACACAGACGGGTCAGGGGGCACAGACTTCCTTACGGGTCGGGGGGCGCAGGCACACGCATGGGGTCGCGGGGCGCAGGCACACAGACGGGTCAGGGGGCACAGACTTCCTCACGGGTCGGGGGGCGCAGACATCCTCATGGGTCAGGGGCGCAGACATCCACACGGGTCGGGGGGCGCAGGCGCACGCACGGGGTCGGGGGCGCGGGCTACTCACCGGTGACCGGAAGGCCCCGCGGCAGCTGCGGCCAGGTCCTGCTCAGCCCTGGAGGGAAGCGTGGGAGAGGCTGAGGCCCCGGAGCTGCTCTGAGGAGAAAGGGGGCCGTGGGGGCGCTGGAGGAGGAGCCGCCGGGACCCGGGAGCGCCCGACCATCCAGCTGGGCGGGGACACGCGCTTTTGGGATCAGCGTGGGGCCCCTCGAGGAAGGGCTGGGTGTGAGCGGGGCAGGGTCTGGAGGACGGGAAGGGGTCCCCGAGGGGTTTTCTGAAACGAGAACGTCTGGGGCACATCTGGGAGGATCAGACAGGGGTCGTGAACTGATGCGGTGTCCCCTGCTCTGCGCTCCGCACCCAACACCTGAGCCCTGGGGTCCGAGGGCCCCGGTTCGGGGGCGCCTGTGGAGAAAGGGGGTGCAGGGCTCAGGCCAGAGAGCGGCCTCTGGGGTCCCCCACTAACCAGAATTCTGTGACGGACGCCACGAGAGGGCTCCCAGAAAGCTGCGCGCACACCCAAGGGAAATTTGCCCCGCCCCCCGAGTGGGCGGTGACAGAGCTGCACGCTCAGCTCCCATTTTGACGCCTCCGAACAGGCAGAGACCTGACCAGGCCCCTCTTTGTTTCGTCTTTCTCGCTGACCAATGGGCTTGAACCTAGAGACCACGCCCCCACAGCCCCGCCTAGTTCTGCCCTGAACCTGCATCTCCTGGCTCAGTCACATCTGCGCGGTAGCTGACGGGAGCAATTCGCATTGGTTGCCAGGATTGTGGTGATGTGCCCCCCCCCCCGCCCCCTCTCCGCCCGCGATGTCGGAGGAAACCCGACAGAGCAAACTGGCTGCGGCCAAGAGAAAGGTAAAATGCTCGGGGTCGCACCCCCAGCCAAGCCCACTGACCCTGACCCTGACCCTGACCCTAACCCCAACCCCAACCCCAACCACAGCCCCAGCCCTACCTAGCCCTAGCCCTAACCCTAGCCCTAACCCAATCCTAACCCTAACCCAACCCTAACCCTAACCCTACCTAGCCCCAGCCTTAGCCCCAGCCCTAACCCTAGCCCTAACCCAATCCTAACCCTAACCCAGACCCTAACCCTAAACCCTAACCCTAAACCCTGACCCTGACCCTGACCCTATCCCTAACCCCCAACCCTGACCTGTTGAAGTTGATTTGTTTCTGAGAGGATTCGTTCTGAGAGGAGGAGCGTGGTGGGGGCAAGAGGCGCGCAGTCACCACACAGACCCCGGGAGTCAGGTGAAAGCGGGCCAGAGGCGAGCAGCCGGCAGACTCATTTATTTCAGTTGCTACAGCTGCTTTTATAGCCAACGCAGCCAATCCGGTCAAGGGGTGGTCTATGCCTTAACCAATCACAGCCTGTTGCCAGGCAGTTTCCAAAGCCATCCAATCACAGCCTGTTGCCAGTCAGGCTTTGTTGCCAGGCAGTTTCTGAAACCATCCAGTCACAGCCTGTTGTCAGTCAGGCTCTGTTGTCATGTGGTTTCCAAAGCCATCCAATCACAACCTGTTGCCAGGCAGTTTCTGTTGTCAGTGGCCATCTTGGCATGACCTTCTCACCTTCTCATTCCACCACCCTGACCCCTGAACCTGACCCCTAACCATAACCCGAACCCGAACCCTAGCCTAGCACTAGCCCTGAACCCTAAACCCGAGCCCTAGCACTAACCCTATCCCTAAGCCCTAAACTCTAGCCCTAGCCCTGACCCTAACCCGAACCCTAGCCCTAGCTGTAGCCCTAACCCCTAACCCTAGACCTAGCCCTAAACCCTAACCCTACCCCTAACCTCTAACCCGAACCCGAACCCCAACACGAACCCTAACCTTAACCCGAACCCTAATCCAAACCCTAACCCTAGCCCTAAACCTGAACCTGTCCCTGACCTGAAGCTACCTTGACCTTGTCCCAGACCCTAACTCTAATCCTAGGTGTTCTAAGAACTTCAAATTATATAAAACTCATAATTTGTTGGCCGTTCAGGAAATCATAATTTGTTAGCAAGGATATTTCTTGTGACTCCAATGTACATTGATTCCATTAAGCTTAATCCAGTGTGTATTCATTGTACTCTGCATACAAACTGGAGGGTGGCAGACCAGAGGAACATGATGAACGTTAAACAGTGTGCTGAGCATACTAATATTGGCATATTATATATATTTTTTGACAGGCAGAGTTAGAGAGAGAGAGAGAGAAAGGTCTTCCTTTCCATTGGTTCACCCCCCAAATGGCCGCTATGGCCAGTGCACTGCGCCAATCGGAAGCCAGGAGCCAGGTGCTTCCTCCTGGTCTCCCATGTGGGTGCAGGGCCCAAGCACTTGGACCATCCTCCACTGCCTTCCTGGGCCACAGCAGAGAGCTGGACTGGAAGAGGAGCAACCAGGACTAGAACCTGGGGTGCCGGCGCCGCAGGCGGAGGATTAGCCAAGCGAGCCGTGGTGCCAGCCCAGTATATTATATATTGGTAAATATCCTGTTGTAAACAAGGCAGAAGAGTACAACTCAAGTTACATAATTCTAGGGAAAACTTTAAATGTTATTTTGGAGGTGGGTGTTTGGCACAGTGGTTAAGAAATCAAATTTCATATCAGTCTGTGTTTGAGTCCCAGCTCCACTCCAGCTCCCGTTTCCCCTCATGCAGCCTGGGAGGCAGCAGGTGATGGTTCAAGTAGTTCAGTCACTGTCTCCCACATGGGAGACCTGGATCGAAATCTGGGCTTCTGGCTTTGGCCTGGCCTAAGAGATATTTGTACACCCACAGAAGTAACATAAACATAGCCAAAAAGATAGAAGCAACCCAACTGTCCACTACAGATGAGTGGCTAACACAAAGTGTGGTCTATACATGCAATGGAACATTAATCAGCTTTTTAAAAAGGAATGCACTTCTGGCCCATGCTACAACACGGGTGAGTAGATAAACAAAATGCATGCATGCAATGAAACATTAATCAGTCTCTTAAAAAGAAAGGCAATTTTGACCCATGCTACTATATGGATGTGCGAATGTTGAACCATCCCTGCATACCAGGGATAAATCCCACTTGGACCAGGTGGATGATCTTCCTGATGTGTTGTTGGATTTGATTGGCTAGATTTTTGTTAAGGATTTTTGTGTCTATGTTCATCAGGGAAATTGGTCTGTAATTCTCTTTCTCTCTGGCATCTTTTTCAGGTTTAGGAATTAAGGTGATGATGGCTTCATAGAAAATATTTGGGAAGATTCCCTCCCTTTCAATTGCTTTGAATAACTTGAGAAGAATTGGAATTAGTTCTTTAAATGTCTGGTAGAATTCAGCAATGAAACCATCCAGTCCTGGGCTTTTCTTTGTTGGGAGCATCTTTACTACTGATTTAGTTTCTGTTTTGTTTTTGGTTTGACTGTATAATTTCCTGTGCTTTGTCCTCTAAGTCGGATATTCTTTCTTCTGCTTCACTGATTTCTGTTGTTAAGGCTCTCCACTGCATTTTTTATTTGTTTTCATTTCATTTTGATTTCTCTTTATGATCTCAACTTTGTGGGAGAAATTTTCTTTCATGTCCTGTACGGATTTCAGTAATTCATGCATTTGCTTTTGATTACTTCTATAACCATATTTCACTGGTTCACTTCCCAAATGCCTGCAATAACCAGGCCTGGGCCAGGTAAAGCCAGGGATTGGAAATTCAATCCAAGTCTCCCATCTGGGTGGCAGGCGCCCAAGTACTTGAGCCATCAGTTGCTGCTTTCCAAGGTTACATATTAGCACGAAATTAGAATTTTGAACAGAAACAGGACTTGAACCCAGGCACTCTGATACCCATGGAAGCAGACATCCTAAAGTGACATCTTAACTGATACACTAATGCCCACCCCCAGGTGTAAGGTTTCAATAATCTCTAATAAGAGGATTACCTTTGAAGACTTGGCCGGTACTAGGGCTAGGAGAGTAAAAGGCATGTCTCACCCAGGCTAATTCTGAAGTATCGGAAAATGAAGAGCTTTTAAAAAGAATTGCATCAAAGGAAGAACAGGAGTCAACCTGATGAGGCCTCAGCGGCCAAAGTGGAATGACCTAGATGATAAAGCAGTGTAGCGATTAACAATTGCCTAAGTTAGTAACTGCTCGGGTGTCCACACTCATATAAATAAACGGATGAGCAAATTAAGTTGAACAGAAAATTTCTACGCGGAATCTCAAGTAACTAGTACAGACACCCAGGCACGAGGTCCACTCTTAACTGTGGGCTCCGCAGGCTGCTTGCCTCCCACAAAATACAAATAACGCGGCTGGGGGCGGGGCGGTCACCCACCGTGGGACACCTTGGAAACCCTACTTCAGCCAGGCGCTCCGGTCACCGGCCGAGGCGACAGCATTTCACCTCCAATCGGGTTCTCCACAAACCCAGTATACCGTAAGGAGAAACAAAAACCCGTGATGAACCCTCGTCTGCTTTCAGGGGCACTGATTTAGTTTAGGAAGCCGGGGGGAGCGTCTGTTCTTCAAAGAGGAGGGGGAGGCACAGACTCGCCAGGCCGCCATCGCGGTCTCCCGCGGCCGCGGCCCCACAAGGCGGCGTCGCGCAGCGCTCGGGAGCCTCCGCGCGCCGCACACTAGACCCGGCAGATACACGCAACCCTGTCACACACTTCCTGTCACGCGGCGGCCCCGCACCGGCGGGCTGAGGAGAAACAGCCTCGCGCTGCAGAGACGACTTCCTGTCACGGCTGCGTCTCGACAGCGGGTCATTGTTTAAAAAAAATTTCAAAAAAGGCAAACTGACGCACTGCGACGGATTCTTTACCCGTGAAGAACCGCTGTCTCCCTGTTTCCAAGCGTCCCTCTCGGTGACACTCGTCACCACACCCTCTCGGTGACACTCGTCACCACAGAAATACACTGAACGACTCCCGCCCCCGGCGTCGCGGAACGGAAGTAGGGAAGTGCGGCGCGGGTCCCGCCCCCTGCCCCTATCGTCCAATCGCTTCTGAGCAGCAGTGCTCCCGCCTTCCGGTCGCGTGCTCGACTTCCTCTTCCGGCGCGGTGGGCGGTGCTCCGTGCTGTGGCGCTGGCCGTCATGGCTGCTCTGCGAAGTGCGGCGGTGGAGCTGGGCTTCGCCGAGGAGGCGCCCGCGTGGCGGCTGCGCAGCGAGCAGTTCCCCAGCAAGGTGGGCGGGCGGCCGGCGTGGCTGGGCGCGGCGGGGCTGCCGGGGCCCGGGGCCCTGGCCTGCGGGCTCTGCGGCCGGCCGCTGGCCTTCCTGCTGCAGGTGTACGCGCCGCTGACCGGCCGCGCCGACGCTTTCCACCGCAGCCTCTTCCTCTTCTGCTGCCGCGAGCCGCCGTGCTGCGCCGGCCTGCGAGGTGCGCCCGGACCCTGGGAGCGCCTTCCCCCGGCCAGGCGGCCTCCCCGTCCGCGGCTTTGGGTGGTACGGGTGGAGGGGCGGGTCCCCGTGGCTCTTTAACGTTCGCAGCCTGACTCAGCGGTTATTATTATTTTTTACTTGAAAGTCAGAGAGGAGAGGCAGAGAGAGAGATAAGTCCTCCATCCGCTGTTTCTCTCCCCAGATGGCCGCAACGGCCGGAGCTGTGCCAATCCGAAGCCAGGAGCCAAGAGCTTCTTTCGGGTCTCCCACGTGGGTGCAGGGGCCCAAGGACTTGGGCCATCTTCTACTGCTTTCCCAGGCCACAGCAGAGAGCTGGATCGGAAGTGGAGCAGCCGGGTCTCAAGCCAGCGCCCATATGGGATGCCAGCACTGCAGGCTGCGGCTTTACCCCCTGTGCTGCGGCCGACCTTGGTTAACTGCAGCCGGCTCCAAGAGTACAGTCAATTGCTCCTTCCAGACAAAATTCAGCTTCTATATTTTTATATTCATCCAAAGCAGAGAGGGAGGTTGAGGTCTTCATACGCTGGTTCATTCGCCAAATGGTCATAACAGCTGAGGTGCTCGGTCCCCACGTGGGTGTCAGGGACCCAAGCACTTGAGCCAACACCCGCTGCCTCAGGTGCCTTAGAAGGGAGTTGGGCTAGCGTTGGGCCAGGGTGCCAACTCACCCTCTGATTATGGATGTGGGTGACTGTCAGACCTGTGCCATCTAGCTTCTGGATATTAAAAGCTTGCTTATCCCACCCCACCCCCCCCCCCCCAAGAAAATAAGCTTCCTGAAAGAAAAAAACTTAGCTTTCTCTCTTTTTAAAATGAGAGTCTTGAGTCTCATGTGAAATAAAAGCTGGAATATTAGAATCTTGCCCTGCTTAAGATATTTATAAGGTTTCTCTTCATTCTTAGTTTTCAGGAATCAGTTACCTAGGAAAAATGACTTTTACTCATACGATCCTCCTCCTGAGGATCCTCCCCCAGGGACAGGCGATTCTGTGTGTCTCCAGCTGAAGTCGGGCGCCCACCTCTGCAGAGTGTGTGGGTGTTTAGGCCCCAAGGCCTGCTCCCGATGCCACAAGGCCCATTACTGCAGCAGGGAGCATCAGGCGCTGGACTGGAGGATGGGACATAAGCAGGCTTGTGCACAGCCAGGTGAGTCCTCACTCTCCCTGAGTCTCAGCTCAGTTTCATGGCTCCTGTCAACCCAGATATTTTATTTACAGGATAATTTTTAAATTAGAAAAGATACATTGCTTTTCGGAATTGGTACCATGAGAACAGCTTTTATGGGAGAGGCTCTGAGTTTTCAGTCACTCAGTTGTGTCATCAGGCATTTAACTGGTGACCTATACTCTGAAATTAATTTAGTAGGGAAAACTGTTACCATAGGGAATGGGATGTAATTAGTTGCAGCACATACCATTTTCATCCCTGATGGACCATGTATGCAATGGTGGGTCCCATAAGGTTGAACAAAGCTGAAAAGTTACTGTTGCTTAGCGACATGGCTGCCCACATGTCATGCTGCAATATATTATTCACAGGTTTGTGGTGTGCAGGTGTGAGTAAGCCTGCACTGTCAGTCATGAAGTACAGTGTAATTAAATACAGCATATGACACTTGAAAATGACAACTGTGCTCATGGTTTTTAATGTACTGCACTAGCTGTTCTTCACTATTTTAGAGTGTACTCCCTCAACACTTGAAAAAGTTTACCATAAAACAGCATGTGTTTTAGGCTGTCCACAGCCTCACACTGCTCTGGAGTGCACAACAGGTTATGCTGAGTGACATGTATTGTTTCAGTGAGTATATGCTATGTTGTGTGCACAGTGAAATAATGACAGTGTCCAGAAAATGTCCGGTCATAAGCAACACATGACTGTGCTTTAGAAGTAGGAAATCATTAGACCATCAAAAGTGAATGAATACTAATGATGCTAATAATTTCTGTTTTAGATCAGTTGGACCATATAGTTCCAGACCACAAATTCCTTTTTCCAGAATTTGAAATTGTAATAGAAACAGAAGATGAGATAACGCCTGAAGTTGTGGAAAAGGAAGATGACTCTGAGATTGTAGAGAGCATGGGTAAGAATTTCAGAACTTTATTCACTGAGGGATTAAACAGCTTGAAAGGGTTCCGTATGTCAAGAAAAGAGTGGGAAGAAAAGATTCTCCCATTGGAAGCTGTCGCCTGTAATCTTTAGTGTTGCTGAAAGTGAATGCCCCCTCCCATACCTCTCTTCCTGGCATGTATCGGGTAGGTTCTCCTCCCTATTAGGACAGAGCATAGGATTCCAGAAATGTGAATTCCTCTGAGCGCCTCTTCTGTTCCTCAGGTGGAAGCAGTAAGGGTAATCTAGCACAGTATCGTTCTGTTTTGGGGACACTGTTTTGTCAATATCGAAAGTTCATACTCCAGTTAAGTGCCTGTGCTGACCAAATACCTAAGAGACTTGACAGGTAGTTAGATCATAGCCAGCACCTATTCTGTACTGAGAGTTGTTTGTACATGAGCACATTAAAATCCCGACAATTGGGCAGGCATTTAGCCTACTGGATAAGAAACCCATGTCTCAAACTGGAGTGCCTGGGTTTGGTTCCCAGCTGTGGCTCCTTACTCCAGCTTCCTATCAGTGTGGACCTTGGGAGGCAACAGTGATGGCTCAAGTAACTGGGTTCCTGCCATGCACATGGGAGACCTGGATTGTGCTTTCAGCTCCTGGTATCATTGTGGGCATTTGGGGGGAGTGCTTCAGAAATGGGAGTTCAGTCTCTTTAAAAAAAAAAAAAAAAAAAATCCTAGGGCCAGTGATGTGGCATAGTAGGCTAAGCTTCCACCTGCAGTGCTGGCATGCTATTTAGGCACTGGGCTGTGTCCTGGCTGCTCCTCTTCCAATCCAGCTCTCTGCTAATGGCCTAGGAAAGTAGTGGAAGATGGCCCAAGTGCTTGGAGCCCTGCACCTGTGTGGGAGACCTGGAAGTCCCGGCTTTGCATGGGCTCGGCTCTGGTTGTTGCGGCCATTTGGGGAGTGAACCAGCAGATGGAAGACCTCTTTCTCTGTAATAAATAAACAAATCATTAAAATTAAAAAAAAAAAAAAAAATCCTGACAGCAGCCCAATACCATAGAAACTCTGCCCTATTTTACAGGTGTGGAAATAGAGATCTGATCATAACGTGCTTTGATCACAAAACTTGACCCTAGGTCTTGGTGACGTTAATGCTTTTTTTGTGTGTGTGTGTGTGGGGGGGGGGTCAACATTTTTCTAAAAATATTTATTTGAAAGGCACAGTGATAGAGTAATCTTCCATCTGCTGGTTTACTCCCCTAACAGCCACAAAAGCAATCAGGACTGAGCCAGGCCAAAGTCCAGAGCCAGGACTCCATCTGCATCTCCCACATGGGTGGCAGAGGGTCCGAGTACTTGAGCCATCATCTGCGTCCCAGGCGCATTAGCAGAGTGGTAGATGGGAAGTGGGGCAGCCAGGACTGGAAGTAGCACTCAAGTACAAGCTGTGCATAGCACAAGCAGCATCTTAACCAACTGCTCTACAACACCTGCTCCAAACTTTTGCTTTTAACAACCATTAATTTAGAAGAATTTCAACTTCTGGTTTAAACATTCCAAAAGTATCTATATTTGAGTCTTAGTTGATGATTAGCTTTGGGCTTGATAACAGATTCGGTGGGAAGCAGCAGTGCCTGGCTAGGCAGGTGCTCACAGTCTTGTAGAGAAGGCCCAGAAAGTGTTTAGGGAAGTTAAACCCCACCCCACAAGACAACTAACCGAGCATAGGTGCCATGGGGACACATGTGAGGTCACTTCCTGCAAGAGGCCACTCGTGTTTTGTATGTGTATATTGATAGGTTTTCAGAAAGGATACATCCTGGCCAGCGCCGTGGCTTAACAGGCTAATCCTCCGCCTTGCGGTGCCAGCACACCGGGTTCTAGTCCCAGTTGGGGCACCGGATTCTATCCCAGTTGCCCCTCTTCCAGGCCAGCTCTCTGCTATGGCCTGGGAAGGCAGTGGAGGATGGCCCAAGTCCTTGGGCCCTGTACCCGCATGGGAGACCGGGAGAAGCACCTGGTTCCTGGCTTCGGATCAGCAAGATGCACCGGCCGCAGCGGCCATTGAAGGGTGAACCAACGGCAAAAAGGAAGACCTTTCTCTCTGTCTCTCTCTCTCTCACTATCCACTCTGCCTGTCAAAAAAAAAATAAAAAAAAAAATAAAAAATAAATTAAAAAAAAAAAAAGAAAGGATACATCCTGAAAATGCTTAGATTCAGGAGAGCGGGAGCGGTAGGGAGTTGAGGGGGATGAGTATAGAGGCTGGACTTTGAATGCCCCTTGCTTCATGAGATGTGACTGTGGGATGTCAATACAAAGTGAAACTAAGTTTTAAAAAGCAGTCCCTGCTAATCAAAAATAAATGAAACCATACCGTTGGTCACAGCCACACAAAGAAGTATTCTATATGACTTCACGTTAATCTGAAAGTACCTTCCTAATGAAATGTACTCCAGGAGTGAAAACTCAAAAGAATATATCAATGTTTTCAGGAAGCATATTGCTGGTAGTGTTGCTGTAGATATTTTGAGATGGTTGTCTGAGTATTGGCAGTATGTAAGATTAAATAGAAACCTTATTGGTCTGAATTTGTATTGTATCAGATATTTGATCCATTTGTAAAGGCTCAGGAAGTACAAGTGATTCATAATGGTGGGTGTTCCGGGTGTTTGTGTCTTGAAAGGGAACTCCAAGCTCTTTGGAGATTTGATTACAAAAGGGGCATAGGGATTGTTCACATAATGTGGGAATGTGGTCCTACCAGAACAATCACTGGGGTCAGGTCAGGACTCTGACATGTGGTGGGGCTTCTTTGACAAGGGATAGACAGCCTGAGCCCCACACGCTGACTACAGTGATTGGAACACATCTGATGTGATCCCAGTGATGGGTTCAGAATGATCCTTTTTTAAAAATTCAGTTATCAACTTTGTAGAATACTAAACAACAAGCTCTTGATTTTGAAAATTAGAAAACAAAGGGAAAGAGCCTGCTCTTGGGGCACATAACTGTCAGTCACTGAGGAAGTGATGCCTGGGGTTTCATTCAGAGAAACTGAGTTAAGGGATATACTGTTGAAGAGGCGTGAGACTTGAAATGATGGTGGTTCATTATGGTATTTCTACCTTTGTTTTAGAGAAAAATTTGAAAGGCAAAGTGACAGGGAAAAACAGAGTTACTCTGTCTGCTTGGTCACTCCCTACAGCTGAGGCTGGACCAAGCAGAAGCCAGTAGCCACAGCTCCATCTGGGTCTCCCATGTGGATGGCAGGGAGTACTTGGGCCAAGTATTTGAGCCATCTTCTGCCTCCCAGGTGTGTATGCAGGAAACCAGATCAGAAACTGAGTAACCAGCACTATGATATGAGATGTGGGCATCCCAAACAGGAGCTAACCTGCTGTGTCACAATGCCTATCCCACTATTTCTACTTTGGTATTTAAAATCTCCAAAAAGGAAGTGAAAACTGCTTTCTGGAGGTAGCTATGTCCTGGCTGAGAGTTGAATTTGAGTTCCCAGTGACAGGCAGGAGGAGGCAAGTGCCCTCAAGGGGGTGACAGTGAAACTTGGCTTATAGATGAGCTGGAGCGTGAATCTATAGGTCTCCATCAGACCTGACTGTGCCAGTGAGCACCATCAATATCTTCCATTTCTCTGACTCAGAGAGTATCAAGAGTACACTTTGATATACCTTACAAAGAATAAAGGATACACTGACAAATACCAGCCTGTTGGGACAGCAGTGATGTGATTCAGGGTGGCGGGAATTCCAGGAATGAGTGTGGAAAAGGAAATGGGCATTCAATGACTAAGTATACAAGATGGGAAAAGAAATGTGAAAGACATTTGAATACTTGCAGCTGGAGAGCAAATGGCTTACAGATGGCAGTGATAAGAAGGGTTCACATTTGCTGGGTACCCAATAATGTGAGCCCTTGACTTGGGTATATGATTGGGATGAAACCTGCATAGGCAATAATGTTTCGTTGTGTACCTAGAAGTGAGCACCAGAGAAAGCTGACTGTAGTCAGGATCCCTCAGCAGGTGTGTTCCTGTTCTTAACTGTTGGCATTGATTTTTCAGGAGAAGCACTTGAGGAAGAACTAGATTCCATGGCAAAGCATGAATCCCAGGAGGATAAAATTTTCCAGAAATTTAAAACTCAGATATCTGTTGAACCAGAACAGGTAAAACAAGCTGTCCCTCCTAGTAGGCTCTTTACAGGCATTGACTTAAGAGTGCAACCTCTAAGAAGTGACAGGTCTTTTCCTCAGGGGCCTTTATCAAAGCAAGCTTTTTTTTTTTTTTTTTTTTTTTTTAAATCTTATTATAGGAATCCTTTACACAGATGGGCCACACCAAAAGGTGTTTTGCAGTTAGGATCCACTTACTGTATATTGGAGATGCTATTTATCATTTTCTAAAAGAAAGGATTCGTTTTCTAAAGAAAGCACTGGGGAGGGGAGATGAATGAGATGTTGCACAAGAATTAGGCATCACAGGGGAGGAGGAGATTATTTTTGACAATTTTCACTGGCTTACAGAACAATATAACATTAAAACATTATTCCCATTAACTTCCCTCATTGTCAACATAAATCACTAAAGATAATTAAATTCCTTTAAACCAGTCACTGAGTCAAATAAGTATCCAAGTTTTATATTTTGTATTTATTTTTCCTTTTTTAATATTTATTTATTTGAAAGGTAGAGTGACAGGAGAGAGAGGGAAAGATAGAGAAAGTTCTTTGACTCACTGAGTCACTTCCCAGTTGGCCACAGTGGCCAAGTCTGGGCCAGACTGAAGAGCCTGGAACTCCATCTGGGTCTCCCACCTGGGTGGCAGGGGCCCAAGCCTCTGGACCATCTGCTGCTGCTTTCCTAGGCACATTAGCAGAGAACTGGATTGGAAAGAGGGGCAACCGGGACCAAACTGCTGGTGCTCCAGTGTGGGATGCCAGTGTTGCAAGCAGTGACTTAACCTGTGCTGGTTAAGTGACTGGCACATTTGTCACTTTTTTTTTTTTTGGACAGGCAGAGTTAGAAACAGAGAAAGGTCTTCCTTTTTCCGTTGGTTCACCCCCCAAATGGCCGCTATGGCCGGTGCACTGCGCGGATCCAAAGCCAGGAGCCAGGCGCCTCCTCCTGGTCTCCCATGCGGGTGCAGGGCCCAAGCACTTGGGCCATCCTCCACTGCCTTCCTGAGGCACAGCAGAGAGCTGGAGTGGAAGAGGAGCAACTGGGACAGAATCCGGCACCCCAACCAGGACTGGAACCTGGGGTGCCGGCACCACAGGCAGAGGATTAGCCAAGTGAGCCACGGCACCTGCCACATTTGTCCCTTTTTAAAAGCTGAAGGCTCCCTCTGTGTGTGAGGGTGACATGCCCTGGGCAGCATCTTGCACGTGGAGAATCAGGCAGTAGGCCCTTCACAGCAGATCCACTGTGTCAGGGAGTAGAACCCTCAACTGGGTCAGGTAACATTGTTGTATCCTCTTAAGTCACCTCAACTAATTGTTTTGAGGAAATGGAGAAGGCTTCAGTGGTGCTCGCTGACACAGCCAGGTCTGATGGAGGAATTAAAATGCCTTTGGATCAGAGCTCCATCAAGTGTAAGACCAGGCAGTTTGTCTAAATGATCTGCAGATGGTATTGCCAGTGGACACGGCGTGTGAGGTGCTGATAACGTCCTCATTGGTTTTTAGATTCTCAGGTATGGCAGAGGTATTACCCCCATCTGGATTTCTGGTGAAAAGATCCCTCAAGAAAAGGATATTCCAGATTGTCCCTGTGGTGCCAAGAGAATACTTGAATTCCAGGTACGATGGTAAATAACAGTGTCCCATGAGCCTTAGGTGAGTGTGGGATGCAGAAGATGCCCTTTAAGGAAAATCGCTCTGCCCCACCCTGGCCTGCTCCCTAAAGAGAACTGCCTCTTGTTTGAGTATTTGTGTTTGTCAATTTATTATTACCTGTTAGCTGACTTCTATAATAACCCTCTAGACAACCCTCCATCTCCTGGTGTGGATCTGTCATTATTTTAATGCCTCTGCTGTTACTTTTGCAGTTTTAAATAACACCATCTTTCCTTGTTCTATTAATTAAGGTCTTTGACCCCATACTTTGTAAGAGGAGTATTTTAGAGCCCGTACTGTTTAATTTTGGGTAGAAGCATTAAATGTTTTTTTCCAGAGGTATTGTTAGTATCAGAATCTACCGCATAGAATGAAAGTGCTCTTGAAATCCCAGGCCTTAAAAAGTTACATATAACATTTGATTTTTTTAGATGAAAAAGTGATTATGAAGACCATATCCAAGACTCTGCTTAGTTTTTCATGGAAAAAAAATTTTTTTTTTGAGATTCATTTATTTGGGCTGGTGCTGTAGCATCACAGCTGAAGTCGCCGCCTACAGTGCCGGCATCCAGTATGGGTGCCAGTTCAAGTCCTGGCTGCTCCACTTCTGATCCAGCTCTCTGCTGTGGCCTGAGAAAGCAGTGGAAGATGGCCAAGCCCTTGGGCCCCTGCATCCACCTGGGAAGACTCAGAGGAAGCTCCTGGCTCCTGGCTTCGGATCGGTGTAGTTCTGGCCATCATGGCCAATTGGGGAGTGAACCAGCAGATGGAAGACCTCTCTCTCTCTCTCTGCCTCTCCTTCTCTCGGTGTAACTCTTTCAAAGTAAATAAATCTTTTTTAAAAAATATTTATTTGTTTATTTATTTATTTGAAAGGCAGAGTTAGAGAGGCAGAGAGAGAGAGAGAACTTCCATCTTCTGGTTCACTCCCCAAATGGCCACAATGGCCAGAGCTACGCTAATCCAAAGCCAGCAGCCAGGAGCTTCTTCCAGGTCTCCCACATGGGCACAGGGGCCCAAGCACTTGGGCCATCTTATACTGCCTTCCCAGGCCATAGTAGAGAGCTGGATGGGAAGTGGAGCAGCTGGGACTCAAATCAGCACCCATATGGGATGCCAGCACTGCAGGTGGCGGTTTTATCTGCCATGCCACAGTGCCAACCCCATGGGAAAATCTTTTCTTTCTTTCTTTCTTTTTTTTTTTTGACAGGCAGAGTTAGACACAGAGAGAAAGGTCTTCCTTTTCTGTTGGTTCACCCCTCAAATGGCCGTTGCAGCTGGCGCACTGTGCTGATCTGAAGCCAGGGGCCAGGTGCTTCCTCCCGGTCTCCCATGCGGTTGCAGGGCCCAAGGACTTGGGCCATCCTCCACTGCCTTCCCGGGCCACAGCAGAGAGCTGGACTGGAAGAGGAGCAACTGGGACAGAATCCAGCACCCCAACCGGGACTAGAACCCGGGGTGCTGGTGCCGCAGGCAGAGGATTAGCCTAGTGAGCTGCGTGCCGGCCATGGGAAAATCTTAAAGCCAAGTTGAGGTGGTAAATTTGCTTCTACTGTGCTGTTTCAGATTAGCTGGGATGCTAAATCCTCTTAGATACAAATACATCAACAGATGTCCTCTTGTTTCATTACTCATAATCGGTGCTTCTTGAGTCATAGTAAGAACATCTATTCCAGTTTTGCTTAAGTAACAGTCACTCATGAACTGTCTCAAATGGAAGGAGACACCAGACAGAAGGCCAAATGAAGTAGACAGGGGGTTTTAAAAAAAATAGTATTAGGCCGACGCCATGGCTTAACAGGCTAATCCTCCGCCTTGTGGCGCCGGCACACCGGGTTCTAGTCCCAGTTGGGGCACCGGATTCTATCCCAGTTGCCCCTCTTCCTGGCCAGCTCTCTGCTATGGCCCAGGAAGGCAGTGGAGGATGGCCCAAGTGCTTGGGCCCTGCACGCACATGGGAGACTGGGAGAAGCGCCTGGCTCCTGGCTTCGGATCAGCACGATGCGCCGGCCGCAGCGGCCATTGGAGGGTGAACCAACGGAAAAAAGCAAGACCTTTCTCTCTGTCTCACTATCCACTCTGTCAAAAAAAAAAAAAAAGAAACAGTATTTTTCCATTGCTAGATGTGGTAACTGTATAATGTCTATAATCCTTCCTGTTACCATCCTGGCTGGGATGCTCCCTGCCATAAAACACCCTTCTGACTGTGTCACACCCCCTTCCCAGGTCATGCCACAGCTGCTGAACTACCTGAAGGCCGACAGCCTGGGCTGCAGTGTTGACTGGGGCGTCCTGGCCATCTTCACTTGTGCCGAAAGCTGTAGCTTGGGCAGTGGCTATGCAGAGGAGTTTGTTTGGAAGCAGGATGTCACAGACACCCCTTAAGGACATCCCAAGCCTCATAGGTGTCACGTGTCTTCTGTAGCTTCCAGTTCTAAGGCTCAGCTTTGTCCTAAGGAAAGGATTAAACTAGAAATAGAGGACCCAAGGAGTTGCCTGAATATCAGTGTAACAAAAATGTCCTGTTTTAGGGAATTAAATAAATTTTAGTACATCTACAAGGGAAGATATTACAATCTTCATGATACACACCTATGTGGATACCAAATAAGATACAGATCTAAATTGACACCAAGACACCATTAGAGGGGACATTGTGAAAAATTATTTACATATGTATATGTGCGCAGACATGTCTAGTCACCAATGAATGGCAGGATGAAGTGAACTGTCTTTACTTGTATGTACATTTATTTCTACGATTAAAACAGGTTATGTCTCTAACAACCAAATTTTCTCAGTCTGAGCATTTTTTTCCCCTAAATTTACAAAGTTAAAGAGAAAAATATTGGAGGTGGCTTCCAAGATGGTGGAGTAGGGAGGGAGCTTACTGCTATAGTCTAGAAGATTTTAAAAAGTGGAGAGAGTGTAGTTTCAAGGAAGAGTTAGGGAGAAAATGGCAGAGGAAACTCTACACAAATTAGACACGGGGGACCTATGTGGAGGGTGTGGATGCCCACAACACAGGACCCCAGCAGCCAAGAGCTTCCACTACTGCATTGGAGAGTGAGGTGAGACCAGCAGCCCTAGCCACTGGCGATAAAGCTGCAGGAAGAACATAGAGGGAACCTGGCTTGGAGCCCCATGGGGGATAGTGTACCTGACTGAAGTAGCACCTTGACAGTAGGGACTCCATTTTGGAGAACCTAAGACTCCATTCTGGGAGGTGCCCCCCCACACCATGAGACTCTGGTCTGAAACTATGATCTAAAACAGTTAAACAATAGCAGTCTACTACATCACACTTGGCAGAGCATAGAAACCCCCAGCATGATCACTCAAGCTTGGAAGTGGATAGGCTACACCTGGGTTAATAATGAAAATGTAATTTGTCTATGTCCTACATATGATTAAAACCAATACCTGGATTAATGTCAAGATTATAATTGGAATTGTTAAGATTGTAACTGGTATTGTCAAGATTATAATTGATACTAGTTTCACATAGGTTTTAGGTCAGCTTGACCCCAGTAACCATGTATTCCCCGCGATCCTAGCAACCATGTATTCCCCTCCTGATTTTGTGGTTTTTGCCTTTATAAACCCTGTTGCTTTGGGCTTCAGGGTCAAGAGTTCTTTAGGGCATGAGCCCACTCTCCACCGCTGGCAATAAAGGACCATCAAATTTGATCAATGTGTGGAGCTCCTTTGTTTGCACTTGCTCAGGTACAACATGACAAACTAGAGGAGGAAAGAAAAAAAAAAGAGGGGCACATTTCTCCCCCTATCACCTTGCAACAGCATCCTGTAAAAAGCCGATAGAGCAGGTACCACTTTGGACATATGTGACCGCTGAGCCAGCTCATGTCCGTGCCCAGTAACCAGCAAAGTCGAGACTCCTGACTGGTGGGGAGAACTAACGGTTTGAGTGCTCATGACTGGGAGGCTTGTGTGCCAGGAATGTAAAAAACAGGCTGTGTGTGAGGGCTCACGGTGTGGCTGGGACTTTGGGCCGTCACTGTTGGAGACTCCATAAGCTCAGGGGTTCCTGGTTACTTGGTGAGAGACATTGCTGGGAAATCTGAGCTCACACTTAGGACTGCACAGATCTATTGTGTGGTTTTTGGGGCAGAGTGGACAAATACTATACCCACTGGGACTAGTGTTCAGGCACTGGTCACCTTTGAGGAGGAGTTCAGCTGAGTAAAATAAACCTCACCTCATATTTAAAAAAAAAAAAATTACCACTCCAAACCTGGGTGTATCACCTCAGACACGCCCTTCCCACTGGAGAACTAAACGGCTCCCTGGCCACACCCAGCACATGCTTCTAGATATTCATTGAAAGCTGACACTCCACTAATCTACAGATGCATTGTACAAAGATGAAAGCCACCACGGTGGAAAAAAAAAAAAAAAAAAACAAGAAACCAGAGTGTCTCCACAAATGCCAAATAAATGCACCAATTCAAAAAACACAAATAAAGAAAACAATGTGATGCCCCCAAAAGAACACAACACTTCAATACTAGCTTGTGAAGATGATAAGATTGAGGAAATACAAGAAATGGAATTTAAAAAATTGATTATAAGATTACATAGAGGTAATTGCTTCTTGGCCTTTTGACTAAGATCAAGTGTAGTAAGATTACATAAAGGTAATCAGAAGCAAATGCATGAACTCTGAAATCTGTACATGACATGAAAGAAAATTTCATGAAATTGAGATCTTACAGAGAAATCAAAATGAAATGAAGAATTCAATAGAACAAATGAAAAATGCAGTGGAAAGCCTTAACAACAGAGTTGGTGAGATAGAAGAAAGAATATCCTACTTAGAAGACAAAGCACAGGAAACTATGCAGTCAGCAAAAACAAGATGAGGAAATTAGAAAACTAAAAAACAGGCCGGCACCGTGGCTTAACAGGCTAATCCTCCGCCTTGCGGCACCGGCACACCGGGTTCTAGTCCCAGTTGGGGCACCGGATTCTATCCCAGTTGCCCCTCTTCCAGGCCAGCTCTCTGCTATGGCCTGGGAAGGCAGTGGAGGATGGCCCAAGTGCTTGGGCCCTGCACGCACATGGGAGACTGGGAGAAGCGCCTGGCTCCTGGCTTTGGATCAGCACGATGCGCCGGCTGCAGCGGCCATTGGAGGGTGAACCAATGGCAAAAAGGAAGACCTTTGTCTCTCACTATCCACTCTGCCTGTCAAAAAAAAAAAAAAAAAGTAAACTAAAAAACACTGTTGGGAATCTGCAGGATACTATCAAATGCATCAAACATACAGGTTCTAGGGGTTCCTAAAGGTGTGAAAAGAGAGAAAGGATTAGGAGGTAATTTTAGTGAAATAATTACAGGGAACATCCCTAGTTTGGAGAAAGAAAGAGACATCCAAGTACAGGAAGCACATAGCACCCCTAATAGACATTTACCAGAAAAGATCTTCACTACGACATTAAAACACTTCACCACAGGGGCTGGCGCTGTGGTGTAGCAGGTAAAGCTACCACCTGCAGTGCCGGCATCCCATGTGGGTGCCAGTTTGAGACCTGGCTGCTCCACTTCCAATCCAGCTCTCTGTTATGGTCTGGGAAAGCAGTAGAAGATGGCCCAAGTGCTTGGGCCCCTGCACCCTAGCATCTGGCTTCGGGTTGGCACAGCTCCGGCTGGTGCAGCCAATTGGGGAGCAGATGGAAGACTCTCTCTCTCTCTCTCTCTCTCTCTCTCTCTCTCTCTCTCTCTCTCTCTCTGCCTCTCCTTCTCTCTGTGTGTAACTCTGACTTTCAAATAAACTTCACCACAGTAAAACATAAAGATTCTAAAATGTGCATGAGAGAAACACCAGATCACTTTCAGAGGATCTCCAGTTACAGCAAACTTCTTGTCAGAAACCCTATAGGCTAGGAGATTGGTGAGATATATCCCAAATCTTAAGAGAAAAAAACTGTCAACCTAGAATACTATTCCTGTAAAGCTCTCATTTATGAATGAAGGTAAAATAAAGACTCTCCATAACAGAAATTGAATGTTACCACCTGTCTAGCCCTGCAAAAGATGCTTAAGGATGTGCTGCACACAAAAACACAGAAACTTGGTCATCACCATGAAAGAAAATAAAGAAGGAAAATCTCCCAGTAAAAGTGCAAAAGAAATCCAAAGTAAAAATCGGAATATTTATGGAGAAATGGCAGGACAAATTTGTTACTTATCAATAGTCACCTTGAATGTAAATGGCCTCAACTCTCCAGTTAAAAGACAGGCTGGCCGGCACCACGGCTCACTAGGATAATTATCTGCCTGCAGTGCCAGCACCCCGGGTTCTAGTCCCGGTTGGGGTGTCGGATTCTGTCTCGGTTGCTCCTCTTCCAGTCCAACTCTCTGCTGTGGCCCGGGAAGGCAGTGGAGGATGGCCCAAGTGCTTGGGCCCTGCACCCCATGGGAGACCAGGAGGAAGCGCCTGGCTCCTGGCTTTGGATCCGCGCAGCACACCGGCCATAGCGGCCATTTGGGGGATGAACCAATGGAAGGAAGACCTTTCTGTCCCTCTCTCTCACTGTCTAACTCTGCCTGTCAAACAACAACAACAACAAAAAAGACAGACTGGCTGACTGGATTAGAAAACAAAACCCAGAGATTTGCTGCCTGCAAGAAACACATCTTACCAACAAAGATAAATGCAGACTGAAAGTGAAAGGATGGAAAAGATATTCCATGCTAACAGGAACCAAAAAAGAGCTGGTATAGCTATCCTAATGTCAGACAAAATAGACTTTAACACAAAAACTGTTAAAAAAGACAAGGGCACTATGTAATGATTAAGGGATCTATTCAACAGGAAGATGTAACTATTATAAATGTATATATACCTAATTACTGGGCACATGGCTATTAAAAAAAAATATGTTAAGGGATCTAAAGGGAGACATAGACTCCAATACAATAGTAATGGGGATTTCAGTACCCCATTTTAGCAATGGACAGATCAAGCAGACAGAAAATCAGCAAGGAAGCAGCAGAGTTAATCGACACTATAGACCAAATGGACTTAACACACCTACAGAACTTTTCATCCTGCAGTTGCAGAATACACATTCTGCTCACCAGTGCATGGAACTTTCTCTAGGATTGACAACATGCTAGGCCATAAAGCAAGTCTCAGCAAATTCAAAAAAATCAAAATCATACCATGCATCTTCAGGAACAGCAATGCAATGAAGCTGGAAATCAGCAACTCAGGAATCCCTAGAACATATGGAAACACATGGAGACTGAACAACATTCTCCTGGATGAACAGTGAGTCATAGAAGAAATCAAAAGAGAAATCAAAAAATTTCTGGAGACAAATGAAGATGACAATATAACATACCAAAACTTATAGGATACAGCAAAAACACTGCTAAGAGGAAAATTTATAGCAGTTGCCTACCTCAAGAAATTGGAAAGGCAACGAATAAATGAGCTATCAATGTACCTCAAGGACCTAGAATATCTACAGCAAACCAAACCCAAAACTAGTAGGAGAAAGGAAATAAAATCAGAGAACAAGTCAACAAAATTAAATTAAAAAAAAACACAATAAAAAGATGAGCAAAACAAAGAGCTGGTTTTATGAAAAAATAAATGAAATTGAAACACCATTGGCTAAACTAACCAAAAAAAGGAGCAAGAAGACCCAAATAAGTAAAATTAGAGCTTAAAAAGGAAATATAACAACAGACACTGCAGAAATAAAGAGAATCATCAGAAACTACTACAGAGAGCTGTATGCCAACAAACTGGGAAACCTAGAAGAATGGATAGATTCCTGGACACATACCTAAATTGAGCCATGATGACATAGAAAACCTAAACAGACCCATTACCAAGATGGAAATTGAATCAGTAATAAAGATCCTGCCTACAAAGAAAAGCCCAGGGCCCAGTGGCTTCACTGCTGAATTCTACCAAACATTTAAAGAACTAACTCCAATTCTTCTCAAACTATTCAAAGCAATTGAAAGGGAGGGAATCCTGCCAAATTCTTTCTATGAAGCCAGCATCACCTTAATTCCTAAACCAAAAGAGATGCAACAGGAAAAGAGAACTACAGACCAATTTCCCTGATGAACACAGACACAAAATTCCTCAACAAAATTATGATCAATCGAATCCAACAACACATCAGAAAGATCATCCACCTGGACCAAGTGGGATTTATCCCTGGTATGCAGGGATGGTTCAACTTTCACAAATCAATGAATGTGACACATCACATTAACAAACTGAAGAACAAAAATCATATGATTGGCCGGCACCACGGCTCAATAGGCTAATCCTCCACCTGCAGCACAGGCACACCAGGTTCTAGTCCCAGTTGGGGCACCGGATTCTATCCCGGTTTCCCCTCTTCCAGGCCAGCTCTCTGCTATGGCCCAGGAAGGCAGTGGAGGATGGCCCAAGTCCTTGGGCCCTGCAACCACATGGGAGACCAGGAGAAGCACCTGGCTCCTGGCTTTGGATCAGCGAGATGCGCCGGCCACAGCAGCCATTGGGGGGTGAACCAACGGCAAAAAGGAAGACCTTTCTCTCTGTCTCTCTCACTATCCACTCTGCCTGTCAAAAAAAAAAAAATCTTCCTTCAATGTAATACCAATCAAAATACCAAGGACATTCTTCTCAGATATAGAAAAAATGATGCGGAAATTCATATGGAAACACAGGAGACCCTGAATAGCTAAAACAATCTTATGCAGCCTGGAGGCATGACAATACCAGATTTCAAGACATACTATAGGTGCAGTGGGTTAACACCCTGGCCTGAAGTGCCAGCATCCCATATGGGCACTGGTTTGAGATCTGGCTGCTCCACTTCCTGTCCAGCTCTCTGCTATGGCCTGGAAAAGCAGTAGAAGATGGCCCACGTCCTTGGGCCCTTGCACCCATGTGGGAGACCGGGAAAAAGTTCCTGGCTCTTGGCTTTGGATTGCCACAGATCTGGCCGTTGCAGCCATCTGGGGAGTGACCATCAGATGGAAGACCTCTCTCTCTCTCTATCCCTCCCTGCCTGCCTTTCCTCTCTCTGTGTAACTCTTTCAAATAAATAAATCTTTAAAAAAAAAGACATACTATAAGGTAGTTATAATCAAACATCCTGGTACTGGTACAAAAACAGATGGCTAGACCAATGGAACAGAATAGAAACGCCAGAAATCAATACAGGCATCTACAACCAACTTCTATTTGACCAAGGAACTAAAACCAATTCCTGGAGCAAGGACAATCTGTTCAACAAATGGTGCTGGGAAAACTGGATTTCCACATGTGGAAGTATGAAGCAGGATCCCTACCTTACACCTTACTTGAAAATCCATTAAAAATGGATTAAGGACCTAAATCTATGACCTGATACCATCAAATTATTAGAGAACACTGGTGAAACCCTGAAAGACATTGGCATGGGCAAACAGTTCTTGGAAAAGACCTCAGAGGCACAGGCAATCAAAGCCAAAATTGATAAATAGGATTACATCACATTGAGAAACTTCTGCACTGCAAAAGAAACATCCAGGAAAGTGAAGAGGCAACTGACAGAATGGGAGAAATTATATGCAAACTGTGCAATTGATAAAGGATTAATAACCAGAATATATGAAGAGATCAAGAAACTCAACAACAACAAAACAAACAATGAGTTAAGAAATTGGCAAAGCACCTAAATAGGTATTTTCAAGAGGAAATCCAAATGGCTAACAGACACATGAGAAAATGCTCAGCATCACTAGCCATCAGGGAGATGCAAATCAAAACCACACCCTGTCAGAATGGCTTTCATACAGAAATCAGCAAACAACAAATGCTGACAAGGATGTGCGGGGGGAAAGGTACCCTAATCCACTGTTGGTGGGAATGTAAATTGATAAAGCGACTATGGAAGACAGTATGAAGATACCTCAGAAATTTGACTATAGTCCTACCATATGACCCAGCCATCCCACTCCTGAGAATTTACCCAAGGGAAATGAAATCAGTAAATAAAAAGAGTTATCTGCACCCCCATGTTTATTGCAGCTCAATTCACAATAGCTAAAACATGGAATCAACCTAAATTCCCATCAACTGAAGACTGGATAAAAAAATTATATGGGATATGTACACTAGGGAATACAACATAGCGGTAAAAAATGAAATCCAATTATTGCAACAAAATGGATGAATCTGGAAAATATAATACTTAGTGAAATAAGCCAGTCCCAAAGAGACAGATGCCATATGATCTACCTGATCTGTGAGAGCTAATAGAGCACCTAAAATAAAACCTGTAGAAATGAAATTGATGCTTCAAGAAGGAATGACTTGAACAGCCCTTGTCTTGACTGTTGAGGAAGTTTTTTTTTCCTTCATAATATTTGTATAATATCTTTACTTAACATAAAGTTAACATTATGTGTATAAAGAAGTTGAGGATGGATCTCATTAAAAAAATACAAATAAAAGAGGGAGGAAGAAGTTTGTAACTGTAAAGCTATATAGTTCTGCATACATTCCTGCAGACTTACTTCTAAGGGTATAGTTTAAATCCCATTAAGCTGGGTGGTAAAAATACCATCTTAAAGTGATCATATTAAGTGTTAAAGTGAACATATAGATAGGACTAAGTTTTTTTTTTTTTCGAAATATTTACTTATTTATTCGAAAGAGTTACACAAAGAGGAGAGGCACAGAAAGAGGTCTTCCTTCTGCTGGTTCACTCCTCAATTAGCTGCAACAGCTGGAGCTGCACTGATCCAAAGCCAGGAGCCAGGAGCTTCTTCCAAATCTCCATACGGGTGCAGGGGCCCAAGCACTTAGTACATATTCTACTGCTTTCCCACACTATAGCAGAGAGCTGGATCAGAAGTGGAGCAGCCAGGACTTGAACTGCTGCTCATATGGGATGCTGCCACCACAGGTGGCAGCTTTACCTGTCACACCACAGCACTGGCCCCAGGATTAAGTGTTAAAGTAATCATATAAACAGGATCAAACGTCTGGTAATAATAATAGGTAGAATTAAAAAGGATATAATGTTCCAATATGGGAGGCAGTCCACACAGCAGGATCATAGAATTACAATTGCTTTAAGTAGCACTCTGACCTCAGAATCAGCCCTTAAGTCATTCTGGCCTGGCTGAAAAGCCCATGAGAGCATTTCAGGCATGGAAAGCCAAGACACTGTTGCAAAAAAACATTTTACATGAAGGATCTCTGTGAGTGAGTCCCCAGTGGAAAGATGTGGCCATAAAAGAAGGATGTACTTTTCTCTGAAGGGGGGAAAGAACTTCCACTTTGCTTATGGCCTTGTCTAAATACTGACGGAGTTTGTGGATTCAAAAGACTTCCATAGCCTAGGAAGCTCTTGTCAAGAGCCTCAGGTAATCACTGATATCATACATAAGAGTGTTAACTGTTAAATTAACCACAGGAGTCACTCTGCACTAACTTCCCATGCAGGACTTCTGTCCTCAATGAGTTGTATTATGAGAGTTAACTGTAAAACTCAGTTTTGTGTGTTTGTGTGTGCCTCTGTGCAGATTATTGAAATCTTTACTTAGAATAGAATTGGTCTTCTGTGTACAAAGTCCCAACAGTACCACTTCCAATCTTGTTCCCTGCTAATGCACCTTGGAAAGCAGAGGAAGATGGCCTAAGTCCCTGGGCTCCTGTGTCCACATGGGAAACCCAAAAGAAACTGGTTACAGCCTGGCCCAGCCCCAGCTGTGCACATTTGAGGAGCCAGAGGATGGAAGATTTCTCTTTCTCTCTCCCTAACTCTTTCAAATAAGTCTTTAAAACAAAAAATGATCAAGTCACACCTGCACAGACCATGCCAATCCACACACTCCACCATACCCAAATACCCTGCAAGGCTTAAAACCTGCAGCTCCCCCACTGTAGACGGCCACACAATGAGCTGTGTCTTTATTTCGGAAATTGAGCATGGGCCTCATCAGCCTTTAATTTCAGAGATCACAGCAAAACACAAATGTTTTAAGTGTCTTTACACTGTTGCGCTCTCATGAAGATATAATCAACGACTAATTCTGGGAACTATATTTCACCCCTATGTCCTTAAAAACTAAGGATCCCAGTATAAAATTGAATACAGGGTGAATGAAAACCTGTAGCCCTGAATTTGAATTGGACATATCAATATGAAAAGCAGCAAGGATGTGACCTGCTATATGAATTATGTCACTTTAAAAGATCTAGGAACTGCATACCAGCTGCCTGGCCTGCAGGCAAATAAATGCAGGAGAACAAACAAGCTCAACTGTGCCCTGGGTGTGCAACTAGCAGGGCCCAGACCGAGAAGCTCTGCAAGCCAGACGGCCTGTGAACTGCAAGGAAAAGAGATGGAGGGGACTTACGGACGAAAACACATCAAAAAACATCAGTTTTTGTTTTTGTTGTTTTTTTTTTTTTTAATGGAGCAAAGGGGGCTGGCACTGTGGCGTAGTAAGTTGAGCTTCTGCCAATGATGCTGGCATCCCATATTGGTGCCAGTTCAAGACTTGGCTGCTTTTTTAAAATTTATTTTTTATTTTATTTATTTGACAGTTAGACAGTGAGAGAAAGGTCTTCCTTCCGTTGGTTCACCACCCAAATGGCCGCCATGGCTGTAGCTATGCCAATCCGAAGCCAGGAGCCAGGTGCTTCTTCTTGGACTCCCATGCGGGTGCAGGTGTCCAAGCACTTGGGCCATCCTCCACTGCCTTCCCGGGCCACAGCAGAGAGCTGGACTGGAAGAGGAGCAACCGGGACTAGAACCCGGTGCCCATATGGGATGCTGGTGCCACAGGCGGAAGATTAACCAAATGAGTCACAGCGCTGGCCCCAACATCGGTTATTTTTAAATGGGAAACTAGCCTATATCAGTGTTTGGTAGTTAGTGTAATTTACCGTAAAAGTCTAGATGATGAGATTTTCTGGGAGTTGAGAGGGGTGGTGGGGTGAGTGAGGGTATGGGCTGATGAGAGCATAAGAGCTTCTGAAATAGCCAGCAAAATTGTGTACCTTGACCTGGGTGGTGGGTACAAGAGTGTCTGCCTTGGAGTAATACATACATATATACACACATATATGTGTGAATAAAGACTGCAACCCATTATCAGTCTATCCAAACCTAGAATGTACAGTCTTTAATACAGCACTTCCTCTTTTAGGAAAGTTAACTACAGAAAATACCTGTACTTATCCACAAACAGACACACACACAAGGATACTCCCTGCAGCACTGTTTGCAACAGTGAAATTCTGCAGATAACACACAGGACCACCATCAAGGGAAGTGTTCAGAGATGACACAGAGTACCTTGGTTCTGTGACATTGGAAACACATTTATGACACTGAAATGAAGCTACCAAGTGGAATGTATGTTTTGCTGTTTTTCCAAATGGGATGAAAAGCACTCTCCAGGGCAGAATTTGCACAAGTCTTAGAATGGGGAAACAAGCAGAAGAGAAAGGCTAAGGGGGGCCTCCTCTTCCATTGTATCTCTCTGAGCTGCTTGAAAAAGTACTTTTACAAATGAAAAAACAAACACACCCAAATAAACAGAACCCATGAATTTACATAAAACCACTTGATACTCCATGAGCAGGGGGAAAAAAAAAACACAACAGTTAAACCCAAGAACTGGCCATCTGTGGACGGAATGCCAGTCCACCTGCTTTTCCTCACTTGTCAAAAAAGAACCTAACTTGCTTTGGCTGGGAAATAGGAGGTGCTCAATATATGGAGGTGATGAACATGTGTTTCCTCGGCGACCTTATGCGTTCAGGTAGTTTTACATTCCTTGCAACATAAACAAAATACTGACAGACACACACCAGAATAGTTTCAAGCATTGTATCTAAAATACAACTTTTTTTAAACAGTATGATCACATGACTTACAAGGTGTCGTTCATAACAACAATCTAACACTTTTATAAACTGCATTTATTGTACAGAGTACTCTGAAGAAAGAACAATATGTACAGCCATTTGTTTTCATTAATATATCTATTCATTCTGTCCTGCAATACTGGAAAGGCGGAATGTGTCTGGCACAAAAATAACCCCTAGGAGTTACAAATTAGAAAAACAACACTTTTAAAAAAGATTTTTACTTTCCTGGTAGAAATATAAAAACTGGTTTATGGGGAAAAATTAAACAAAATAAAAAGTCCAATCAATTATACAGGTGGCTTTAACACTTAAAAGTTTTGTCCCTTAAACCAACTTGTCAACAGCAGTGTTTAAAACCTAAATATAAATAAACGGGCAGCACTGCCCGGATAGCAGCACAGTAGGAGCAACTCACAGTAATGCTGCGTGGTGTTCTCAGTGCAGAAACAATGCCCTCCCTAGGGTCCCCAGGCGGGACACACTCGAAAGAGCATCGCCTGGTGCCGTGACCTGCAACTGAACCTCCATCTTCTCAACACCACCATTGAAAGGTACCAAACTGATTTGTATAAAAAACATGTGGGTGGGGGAGGCAGAAGTACATGACAGCCATTACGTCGTCTTCCGGAATCCCTTTAGAATAGGGTAGATGTTTTCAAATGCTTCGTAGATTTCTGCTCTGACTTTAGCACCTACAAAGGCAAAAGAGTGTGAAAAGGCATTTCTCAACATCTTAAGGTGGTAAAATTATTATCTTAAAACAAAACTGCAAGCACAATTTTCTCTACACTCAGTTAGTTTTACAATTATAGGCATTGAAACTTTAATGGTGGCATCCCTCATCATACCCCAATCACTCCTCAGATGGCTGCAATGGCCAGAGCTGGGCCAATCTGAAGTTAGGAGTCAGGAGCTCCTTCCAGGTCTCCCATGTGGGTGCAGGGGCCCAAGGGCTTGGGCCGTTTTCTACTGCTTTCCCAGGCCATAGCAGAGAGCTGGATCTGAAGTGGAGCAACTGGGACTCAAACCAGCACCCAAAAGGGATGCTGGCACTGTAGGCAGTGGCTTTACCAGCTACATCACAATTCCGGCCCCTCTAAAATATTTTCTTAAAATGATTTTGTACATTACAACAGCAATGCTTATGGGGACTCCAGCTCCCACTCTACAGCTCATTGCTACACAACCAGAGTACCCTGGCAGGGCAGCAGCGAGAGTGACTGGATCTCAACGTCCCAACTGCTGCCTTCAAGTCAGCACTTCTGAATCTTCCTTTCTTCTCATAATGACACTGCCTACAAACCCATGGAAGATACCTGCTCTTACCCAGTGCCAGGCTCATTTCCCCTCCCCAATGGAGGTCATGCTTTGACCGAAGGCCCAGTAGGGCTGTGTCACATCCCCCTGCTCTCACTTCTTCCCAGCAGTGGATACTTTTCTCTTAGAGTAAGCACAGGAGAAAGAGGATAAAGGTTGGCAGCCAACTATTCAACGCTGTGAAATTCCTTTCAGCTCTGAGAAAATGCCCACCTTTAAATTCATTCAAACTTTCAGGTGCTAATTCCCATTAGAACTTACCTGTTAATACAACTTTCCCAGAAACAAAAATAAGGAGAACGATTCTGGGTTTGATCATTCTGTAGATTAAACCAGGAAATAACTCTGGCTCATAACTAGAAGGAAAATGGCAAAAACAGTTTAGAAATGAAGTTTCCCATGCTTTAGGGTTAAATAAATCAACAAGCTAACTCATTCCACAACACATCCAGGAAGAGAGCACTTACAGCAAGTGAGCCTGAGCTGCATCCACGCCTGGGACCAGCCAGTGGCTGGCTGCCCTCTATCACTTCACCATCTCCTCTTTCTGAGAGAAAGAGCTGTGTATTTGTTCTGTAGAATGCAATTCTTACCAAGATTGATTCTGGCTGAGTTTAGATAAATCTACATAAAATCATTTATTTCTTTTTTTAAAAAGATTGATTTATTTATTTGAAAGGCAGAGTTCAGAATGAGAGAGATCTTTGGCCAGGCCAAAGCTAGGAGCTTCATCCTGATCTCCCACATGGGTGTGTCAGGAGCCCAAGCACTTGGGCCATCTTCCACTGCTTTCACAGGTGCATTATCAGGGAGCTAGATCAGAAATGGAGCACCTGAGTCTCGAACTGGCGCCGATATGGAGCAGTTTTACCCACTACATACACAACACCAGCCCCAAATCATTTATTTCTAAAATCCAACAGTGACAATTTGCCTTCTTCTAAATTTATTTTAATTGAATATTTATCCATATTTATGAGTACAGTAAGAAAATCTGATACAGCTGCACAAGGTGTAATGATAAAATAGGGTAATTAGCATTTCCATCTCCTCACTTATCATGTCTGTGTGTTGGGAACCTTTACACACTTGTCTAGTTGTTTTGATATAGACAGTTTTGCTTTTAATCTTATCTCACTTCCTTAAATGGAATATCCTCTAGCTGTCAATTTTGGCCAAGTAATTTATGTGATGCACCAGATACCATACTCCAGTTACATGGTCTGATCGAATAGACTGTTGCTACCTCCTATTCTAACTTCATAATCTCATTTTTCTAGTTCAGAGGTTCTGAAAACCAGGTGTCCTGTGTCTGTGCAGCCTGAGGAAGAGCAGCAAGGGCGGGCATCTCAACTCAGGTGGGCATTTCCCAGAACACTGAGGCTGGTCAATGAGCCTGCAGCACAGAGAGCCACGTGACGCTGCAAGGTGGGAAGGACTGCCTGCCTTGAGTCTTCCAAATAAATGGAAAGAATGTTCCCATCACCCCCCTTCACATTTTGTCAGCAGAGCTGATATAATGTTGACTAAAAGGGAAGATTCAAACTGGGAAAAACTAATGCAAGAAGCTGTCGATTCAACTCAAGCATTTGCTGAGCCATAAAATGGTAAAAAGTGGAAACAAGTCATTCCAGTGCAGAGGAGTTTTGGGTATTGCTACTGATACAGCAGGAGGAGGCTGATAGGGGGACAGCATCACAACTCCGCCTGCCTCACCGGTTCTTACTCCCTACATAGCTTGCTTGTGTTTTATCCTGAAACAGACTAAGGAGATTACAAATGTGTCCCAGCCCAAAGCAGAGTACATCCCCGCTCACCTGCTGAACTGCTGGTGGGTGAGCACCAGGCCTTCCAGCCGTATGGGGAACTTCACGTCACAGCTCCCCACCATGTTCTGAATCTTGAAGTCCAAGAACTTAGCTGGAAAACCCAGCTTCTGCACAACTCTGGCATATTTTCTTGCTGCTAGTCTAGACTGTTCTTCACTAGAAAAAAGAAAAAAAAATTTAAGTTCTTTATACTCTAATCCAGCTGACATAAATATTTAGATGAGTAATACTAAAAATTCCAAATTAGGAAATGAATAACATATAAACTGGTCACCTTCCTTCCAGCAGGATAAAAGAACAGACATTAACAATTTATTATAAAGTATTCCTGTGTCCTCCAGAGAAAACAGAATGCCCTCTCTTTTAATTCACTGAATTAAGAACAGCCCTAGATTTTACGGAAGTGAAATGTGCAATCATTAGTACATTGTGGGGGCTAGTGCTGTGGCACAGTGAGTTAAGCTGCCGCCTGTGATGCTAGCACCCCATATGAGAGTGCTAGTTTGAGTCCCAGAAGCTCTACTTCCTACCCAGCTCCCCGCAAATGTACTTGGGAAAGAAGGGGACAATGGCTCTTTTTAATGGGAGACCTGGATGGAGTTCCAGGCTCCTGGCTTCAGCCTGGCCCAACCCCAGCTGTTGCAGCCATTTGGGGAGTGAACCAGCAGATGGAAGATCTCTGTCTCTTCCTCTCTCTGTCACTCTGCCTTTCAAATAAATAAAATCTAAATACACACATACACACATACATAGTGGTACACAAATTTCTATGTGAACTTATTTGAAAACTGACAGCTTCATCTCGATAAGAAAACATTGATGAACTTTATTACTGGAAAAAGCACACGAGGGTATTTCAAACAGTTTACAGAAAATGTAATTAAGCTTATTTTGGTGCAAAAATTTTTAATTTCATGCATATGACAATATAATAATTCCTTTTATATCAAGTCTTTTACTTGTGACATCATGTGTTGGATAAATCTATACTTTAGAAACTTACAGTGTATGTAAGAAAAGCAAAATGCATACAATAATGCTATAAATAGGGGCCGGCGCTGTGGTACAGTGGGTTAAAGCCCTGGCCTGAAGTGCCGGCAGCCCATATGGGCACCAGTTCTAGTCCCGGCTGCTCCTCTTCCAATCCAGCTCTCTGCTGTGGCCTGGGAAAGCAGTAGAAGATGGCCCAAGTCCTTGGGCCCCTGCACCCATGTGGGAGACCCGGAAGAAGCTCCTAGCTCCTGGCTTCGGATCAGCGCAGCTCCCACCATTGCAGCCATCTGTGGAGTGAACCATCAGATGGAAGACCTCTCTCTCTCTCTCTGCCTCTCCTCTCTCTGTGTAACTCTGACTTTCAAGTAAAATAAATAAATCCTTAAAAAAAAAAAAAAAGAAATGACAAAGATCAAGTGTACAGGGGCCACAGGTGAGGCACAGAAGATAAGTCCTCAGCATGTGATGCCGGTATCCCCTGCTGGAGTTCAGCTACTTTGCTTCTGATCCATCTTCCTGCTAATGTGCCTGGACAATGATGGAGTTTCTAGCTCTTCACTTCAGCCTGACCCAGACTTGGCTGTTGTTCTCATGCTCATTTAAGGAGTAAACCTGCAGATGGAAGGACTCTGTCACTCTGCCTTTCAAATCAATCAATCAATCTTGTAAACAAACATACAGCCAGTGCTGCCCCCTTCCCCTGGATATTTAATTTGTTGTTTCTTATCTTGTTAGAACAGTCACCCAACTGGATGTAATACTCAGTGTGTAGGTGCCCTGGTACAAATGGGCTAGGCACTGCACGAAGGCTGTCTTGGGAATAAACAGTAGTGCTAGATATGTGCTATAAACCAAGCTTTTATTTCATCCAGGGGG
This sequence comes from Lepus europaeus, assembly GCF_033115175.1. Lineage (NCBI taxonomy): Eukaryota > Metazoa > Chordata > Mammalia > Lagomorpha > Leporidae > Lepus > Lepus europaeus. The sequence continues at coordinate 169,242,614 of NC_084829.1, read as the reverse complement.
ATGCAAGCATCCTGGGGTCAAAGAGGAGACAAGGACAGATCCATGACCTGCCTTCTCGAAAACCAGAGACCAGGAGCCAGAACGTGCACACCAATGGCCTTGCCTTCATTCAACAACTTTCTCTATGGGTTGATACCTCCAAGTGCATTTTAATCAACTTTTATTTTAAAAGTCTTAGTTCATTATGAGCTAATGTTACTAAGTGTCCCTTAATTTTTGACTTCTACCAAGTACATGGGCTCTGCTAAAAAAGTTTAGGACAGTTGGGGCCCCACAGCGCTAACCTTTGGACAGGATGGAATCTCATATGACAGGGGAACACTCCTCACGGCCTGTATCACCCAACATTCACAACTGAACTAGTCCCCATGAGGGCAGGCCAAGCACTGTGGCCAGTGGGCACGTTGCTGCCGCGCTGCCACAGCCAGTGAGATCTGCAATCCTTCACATCATCAGCTGGAAAATCCTGTGATCCTGGATCCACTGTTTTCACTTGAGGACAAATTTGTGTTAAGATATAAAATGTTTTACATAAAAGAATTATTATTAATAGTTTTGCTGTTACGTACGTCAAATACACAAAATCCAAATGAACGTAAGAGTGAACAGCTGTAATGCAGGTCTAGTCCTCATGCTCGACCTTAAATAAAATCAGTGCCGTCTGAAGTGATCAGAATCAGGCATTCTTGAAATAACAAGTAAAGTGCCAGCCTGATAACCAAAAAGCCCTGAGACGTCACCTCTCCCTTCATAACCCAGACCTCAGAATGAACGCCGAAAGGCTACCTCTTGGCTCCTGTGCACACCATTTTCCCAGAACTGAAAATCAGCGCTGTGGTTCGTGGCTCTCTTATTCTCATGATTACAGCAGCAAACCGCTAAAATAAAGAGAATCATTAGTGAGGGCATGCCAACTGCTGATCAGTGTCAGGAGAACTAAGAACATCACAACTACAGGACAGATCTGGCATACCTGATTGCCAAGACTTGTCCTGAACGCTTACTGGTTCTATTGCAGGTAGCCAGGAGTGGAGATTCCACCAAGTCAGGACGTCTGTAAACCTACCTCCTGACTGACAACCTCACCAGAGTGTCTTGTTGCTGCTTCCTATTTGCTGCTGATCATGACTGGCATTTCTAACTAAATTCTGCTGTATTAACACCTACTTTTAGGTAACTAAACCATCAGTCTTTTCTGACTCTGGAAGGAGTTTAAATATCAGATTACACTCATTTCAATATGTAATAAAGTAAAATTTTGTCTCCAGTTGGGCTTTAAAAACATTAATATATTAAACACTTATATAAATGCCAAATAAGAGTAAGTTTTTAGCTCCATTTTATGCTTTGTATGTCTTAAACATGTTAGCTCTTTGAGAAACTTCTTGCAAAAATTGTAACTCAATAGGAAAATATCTCAACTATGGGTTAAATTAATGACCTCAGTAACTAGGTTACATAATAAAAAGCAAAAACTGTCAGATCCTCCCCAAAATTTTTAACTTATGATATTTAATTAAAAACAAGACAGTCATGTAATATTTCTAATCCAGATGACTCTTTGACAAATTAGATTGCTTTTATAATTTTAGCTTAAAAACTGCTGTGCTCCTTCTGATACTACCTATAAAAATGCTATTCCAGGCCAGCGCTGCGGCTCACTTGGCTAATCCTCCACCTGCGGTGCCGGCACCCCAGGGTTCTAGTCCCGGTTGGGGCGCTGGATTCTGTCCTGGTTGCTCCTCTTCCAGGCCAGCTCTCTGCTGTGGTCCGGGAAGGCAGTGGAGATGGCCCAAGTCCTTGGGCCCTGCACCCGCATGGGAGACCAGGAGGAAGCACCTGGCTCCTGGCTTCGGATCGGTGTAGCACGCTGGCCGCGGCAGCCATTTTGGGGGTGAAACAACGGAAAAAGGAAGACCTTTCTCTCTGTTTCTCTCACTAACTCTGCCTATCAAAAAAAAAAAAAAGCTATTCCAGTTTACACAATCCCAGGAAAAGTCCAATTAGTTTGAATTCATAGATTTCTCCCACAATTTTTACCGGTCCATTAACTAGTATTATTAGGTTGGGAGGGCAGAACTTGGTCATCATCCTTCCTCTTTGTGCTACAAGCATCAGCCCTGCAACCCAGTCCCCTTCCAGACACAGATGGTGGGTCCTCTAGAATGGGCACTATTTCCTAAAAAGTATCTTTTCTACTGATGAAAGCACAAAAGCCTCTGACGTATATTCGGGCTGTTATCTTAAATAAGAAACCTTAATTACCCCTCCCCAATTTTTTTTATTATAAAATATGTAAAGGTTATACAAAGGTAGAAAAAAATATTATGAAAAACTTCCTTGTACCAATATCCAACTTTTTTTTTCCCCCATTTTAAAAATTTTCATACAGTTCAAACTGGTTTCTCTGGTTCCTTCCAGCTGTTTCGCTGCCAGGCCTGGGGGCATGGACTGCTGCTCAGCCAGTCATGTCTTACTCATAAGCCCCTTTCTCAGTTCTCTCACAGGAAGAATTTGGAAGGAAATGACATAAACCACATTATTCCATCCTACCTAGTTTCTAAAACGTAAATAGGATCACACTACATATTCTGCTCTCTGATGTCACATGATCCCCATTATAATGTATATATAAAGTTATCTTGCAGACTGGAGTATTTCTACAGTCTTACATGGCAGAGATTCAACAAGATACCAGATGAATGAATGAACTTGTTACATTCACAAATTTCTAAGATAAAAACGATGTAGATTTTATTTTAGATCTTCATTGTGCTGATGTTAAGAAACCAAAGTGTAACATAAACTTTTTGATCGGGACTTTTACAAGTAAATTTCTGTGTTATTATGTAGTTTGAAATACATAAAAATAGCTCTAACCTTGGGATTATATTCAGCATTTCGGGCACGAAGTGCAATGGTCTTTAGGTCAAGTTTACAACCAAGATTCACTGTGGATACAATATTTCTGCAAGAAATTAGAGAAAACACAATTATTTAACATATTTCACACAGTTATTTAACATATTTAACTTTCAGAGGGTAAGTTGTTGGATGATTATCTAGGAATCTCATTCATTGGCCTTCTCTGTTTTAAATTTACTGTGAAGTGTCACTTCATGCTGAGCATTTTATGTCATCTCCCTCCTCACTTACTACACGTGACAGAGGTGACTGCTAGTATCTCCACATTCAAGAGAGAGAAGCGGAGGTTTCAGGGTAGCGTCGTTGACTCGCAATGCCCATGACTACCAAGCAGCAAAGCCAGGATCTGAGTCTGCAGAGCCATGTCCTTAGCTTCCACTGAGACCCTCTTAACTCCCATCCACAAACTCAAAAACACCACCACTCCACTCTGAAAAGCCATTATTAATCAAGACTTTCTCATTGGTCTAAAAAAAAAATGACTTCAGAAGAATACAAATTCAGTATCTTGGGTAAAAGAAAACACTTTGCTTTTTCTTTTGATAAATGGATATCCCCATTAGCGATTTGGGACCAGTGGAACCTTTTCATTTATGAGTACTCTTTTTTAAAAATTTTTTTTTAAAATTTTTTTGACAGGCAGAGTTAGACAGTGAGAGAGAGAGAGAGATAGAGAGAAAGGTCTTCCTTTTTCCGTAGGTTCACCCCCCAAGTGGCCGCTACGGCTGGCATGTTGCGGCCGGTGCGCTGCACCGATCCAAAGCCAGGAGCCAGGTGCTTCCTCCTGGTCTCTCATGCGGGTGCAGGGCCCAAGGACTTGGGCCATCCTCCACTGCACTCCCGGGCCACAGCAGAGAGCTGGACTGGAAGAGGAGCAACCGGGACAGAACCCAGCGCCCCGACCGGGACTAGAACCCTGGGGTGCCGGCGCTGCAGGCGGAGGATTAGCCTAATGAGCCGCGGCGCTGGCCTGTGAGTACTCTTAAATCATTTCATGAATAACTTAAAAAGGGAATATAGTGAAAAACAATTTTTTTTGAAATTGTAATGAAAATTTAAACAAGCCAACCCAACTGTTTATTCTCTATTTCTCTGGTTTTGAAAATACATATACTTGAAATGGGCAATGCCCTTTGTGTGCAAGCAACCATCTTTTTTTTTTTTTTTTTTGGCTTTTATTTTATTTTTATATACCTACTTAGCAAGCAACTAACTATTAACAGTCACACACTGACCTGAACATGCCATCTTGGGACTACTGACTCTTGGGTAAAACATACAACCAGCAGTTTCTAGCTCTGTTGTTTCTGGTTCTTTTCCTTATAATGCCAAAAACCAATACTCTTGAATACTTCACAGCTCATAATATTTTTAAAAAGAAGACAGCAGTCTGATAGAAAATCTTAAGGCCAATTAGGTTGTTCCATGCAATGAACATTCTCATTTCTACATCATCCATTTCCTTCCAATCACTTCTGTAGACTTGGCTTAGGTGTCTGTCCACTTACGAATGGTCTCAAGTAAACTGGGGTGCATCTATTGCAGACTTACTCATAGAATCTTCATCCATTTCCATTAATTAAATACCTGCCTTAATTCCTAAGATTTCAAGGCCAGTGAATCCCACTCAATAGGCCCTTACTAGATAGTGACTGACCTGGTGCTTTGCGGAGAATCAGAAAGCCTATGACACTGGTGAGAAACACACACCAGACCCAAACTGGATGTAATTTATGACTGAAACCAGAATGGCAAACTTAAAGGCCCATGGGTGTCAGATCTGCATGAATGACAGAGATGAGCTAGCAAGGATTTTCCTCTCTCAGTTTCTAAAATTCAAATTGTGTGGAGTCAAAAAAAAGTGGTGGCAAGATCATGGTCTTTGGGTCATGGGTATGATCCATGATTACGTACCACGTCATTTAAAAAATGATCAGAAATAGCTCACAAAGAGCACACATGTAATAAGGATGAAGTGCAGACAGAAAATATCAGATCTACAGAGACTAGAAAAGAGAACAGAGGTGGTGATGTGATGAATGGGAACCCTTTAATTTGGCCATGGACTTCCTAAAGTACAGCTGTGCACTTCTCAGACTGGTATGTGGAAGCACCTGCCTGTGTTTCCTGCCACCAACCGTACCTCCCTTATCCACAGGATCAGCTTCACTTGGGTGGGAAGCCCACCTGGGACAAAGAGCCACCCTCACCTTGTAGAAAGGACACACATCTTTTAAGATTTACATGCAGCCTTCATTTTATGATGAAAAATGAATTGAATAAAAACAAGCACTACCATGACCTACATTGACACTGTGCATGAGGAACTAAAACACCATGAAGGGGGGCCGGCGCCGTGGCTCACTTGGTTAATCCTCTGCCTGTGGCACCGGCACCCCGGGGTCCAGTCCTGGTTGCTCCTCTTCCAGTCCAGCTTTCTGCTGTGGCCCAGGAGGGCAGTGGAGGATGGCCTAAGTGCTTGGGCCCCTGCACACGCTTGGGAGACCAAGAAGAAGCACCTGGCTCCTGGCTTCGGACTGGCGCGGCGCTGGCCATAGCAGCCATTTGGGGAGTAAACCAACGGAAGGAAGACCTTTCTGTCTCTTTCACTGTCTATAACTCTACCCATCAAATAAATTTTAAAAAATAATAATAAAAAATAAAAAAATAAAAATAAAAAAACACCATGAGGGAAAGAGGCCCCACAAGGCTGCGATAAAGCAAATCAGCTACAGGGAAATGTCTGTAATAACAATGAGATCCAGACTGAGTTTCAATGGCCCAGGTACACAAACACAAGTAAACACATTGCTTAAAAGGGGAGACAACTTAAAAAGGGAAACAACTGTAGCGCAGTAGGCTAAGCTTCCGCCCATGGCACCGGCATCCCATTTGGGTGCCATTTCTTGTCCTGGCTGTTCCTCTTCTGATCCAGCTCTGTTTATGGCCTAGGAAAGGCAGTGGAAGATGGCCCAAGTGCTGGGCCACTGTACCCATGTAGGAGACCCAGAGTAAGTTCCTGGCTCCTGGCTTCAGATCAGCCCAGCTCCGGCCTTTGGGGTGTAAACCAGTGGATGGAAGACCTTTCTGTTTGTCTCTCCCTCTCTATCTGTAATTCTACCTCTCAAACAAATAAGTAAAATCTTAAAAAGAAAAAAACAAAAAACTTTAAAAAAAAAAAAAAAAAGGAAGGCAGCTTTCTTAAGCAGAGATGAAGCAAATTTTGAGACACAATTACCATTAGTGCCACTCTGTTAAATAAATGGATCCATCTGAAAACAGCAAACAGTAATTCAACTCTAAGAGAACCTTTTAGGGCATGGGTGGGGAACCTTTTTTCTGCCAAGGGCCATTTGGGCATTTATAACACCATATACAGGTCATACAAAGTTATCAACTTAAACATCAGCCTGCTAAAGATGTAATGAATTCTGAGTTGTGCCTGAGGTTGCCTTGGCAGGCCCTGAGCAGATCCCGTCACAGGCCTTCCACAGCCCTGGTGCTGGACACGCCCCACCCCTGCTCCAGGGCGAGGGACAGCAGACATACAACACTGGGTACGGTACTCACTGCAGCTGTGGTACAATCCCAGAGCTCTCCGAGGCTGGCGTGGCAGGAGTAATAGGGGTCATGGGGGTCATGGGGGAAGGGTAGAGGGGAGTGGTGCCCGGCAAGGGTGCGGTTGTAAGAGTCTGTGAATGGAAGAGCTGTGGTGTCTGGCCCGAGACCCCCTGCGTCGCTTGCTGGGATGTCGACTGCTGAACCGCAGCTGCAGCGGCTGCCACAGCCTGTTGCTGCTGTTGCTGCTGCTGCTGTTGCTGCTGCTGCTGTTGCTGCTGCTGCCTTTGTTGCTCTTCCAAGATAGACAGACTATTGGTGTTCTGAATAGGCTGCGGTGTCAGTCCTGTGCCGTAAGGCATCATGGGACTAAAGATGGGGATCCCAGGAGTCATGGCGCCCTGTGGAAAGCAAGGCAAATGCCAGGTTAGACTGGCTGGTACTGCATGTCTGTGAAACATGCCTGGTGGAACAGGTAGGAGGTATAAAGACAGATACCCCTCCAGGGATAACAGGATCACTAAACTTTACCGGAAATTTCTTAGAAACATCACTTTCTTCTTTTTTTTAAAGATTTATTTGAAAGTCAGAGTTACACAGAGAGAGGAGAGGCAGAGAGAGGCAGAGAGAGGCAGAGAGAGGCAGAGAGAGAGAGAGAGAGAGAGAGAGAGAGAGAGAGAGAGAGAGAGAGAGAGAGAGAGAGGTCTTCCATCTGATGGTTCACTCCCCATTTTGCTGCAATGGCCAGAGCTGCGCCGATCCAAAGCCAGGAACCTGGAGCTTCTTCTGGGTCTCCCACGCTGGTACAGGGGCCCAAGGACTTGGGCCATCTACTGCTTCCCCAGGCCACAGCAGAGAGCTGGATGGGAAGTGGAGCAGCCAGGTCTCAAAGTGGCACCCACATGGGATGCCGGCGCTTCAGGCTACGGCGTCAATCCGCTGTGCCACAGCGCCGGCCCCCACTTTCTTCTTTAACAGTAAAAAAGAGCTTACAATTTGGAATCGCACTGCCACTTATTACATGTGAGAACTTGAGAAAGTTGCTTAACCTTTCAAACATATCTAGCAGATAATAATGATCTGAGAACATCAGAAAGAATAAGGGAGATAAACAGAGTGAACATACTTTTCTGCTTAAACTTGTGTGGAAGACCTGAAAGAAGCTCCTGGATCCTGGCTTTGGATAGGCACAGCTCCGGCTGTCGTGGCCAATTGGAGAGGGAACCATCAGATGGAAGACCTCTCTTTCTCTCTGCCTCTCCTCTTCTCTCTCTGTGTAACTCTGACTTTCAAATAAATAAATAAATCTTTTAAAAAAAACAAAACTATTATCCTAGCGTATAGATAGCATCCGATCTCAATTTAAGTGGATATGTTCCAGGTTAGATGACAACACAATGACAGGCACACAGGAAACACTGAAGTGCTGGCCACAATGATGATGATTAGTGGAATACTATTCAAAAAGGCTGATCACTTGCTCTTGCAAAAGGGTAAACCAACAAAATTTACCAAATAATATGTTTACTTTTTTTTTAAAGATTTATTTATTTATTTGAAAGTCAGAGTTACACAGAGAGAGAAGGAGAGGCAGAGAGAGAGAGAGAGAGAGAGAGAGAGAGAGAAAGTGTTCTACCTGCTGGTGTACTCCGCAACTGGTCGTAATGGCCAGAGCTGAGCTGATCTGAAGCCAGGAGCCAGGAGCTTCTTCCTGGAATCCACACAGGTGCAGGGGCCAAGCACTTGGGCCATCCTGTACTGCTTTCCCAGGCCATAGGAGAGAGCTGGATCGGAAGTGGAGCAGCCAGAACTCAAACTGCTGCCCATATGGGATGCCAGCACTGCAGGTGGCGGCTTTACCTGCTGTGCCACAGCGCTGGCCCCATCAGTTTACTTTTTACTTCTAAGTATTTACAGACAAAGGTTACACTTAGTAATTTATAAAAAAGCCTTTGGGAAACACAAAACAGCTATTTTTCCTATATTAAAGATAAGAAACCGACATACCCAAACAAGTTAAATGACTTGCCCAAGATCACAGACCTCATGAGTAGATGAGCCAAGGTCACAGCTAGGGTTTCCTGAAACCCAGGCCAATGCTTTCCCGCAACACCAAAATCCTGGGAGCCCACGGAGACTGAAGAGCTCATGATGTCCTTGTGACCCTCAGTGTTACATGCGACATTCTGTGTATTTTCTGGAGAAGGTCTACAGTTTTCATTACATTCTCAAATACATCTAAGACCCCAAAAAGTGCCCAATCCTTTATCCAATGTTTATGTCAAACTGTCTCACCAACATAGTAGCAGGAAAATAAAAGGGGAGGGTGCCGCCGGTGCTATGGCGTAACGGGTAAAGCCACCGCCTGTGGTGCCAGCATCCCATATGGGTGCCAGTTTGAGTCCTGGCTGCTCCACTTCCAAACCAGCTCCCTGCTAATGCACCTGGGAAAGCAGCAGAGGATGGCCCGGGTCCTCGGGCCCCTGCACCCACCTAGGAGACCCAGAAGATACTAATGGCTTCTGGCTTCAGATTGGCTCAGCTCCGGCCGTTGTGGCCACTTGGGGGTGAACCAGTGGATGGAAGATATCTCTGTCTCTATCTCTCCTTGTAACTGTGCCTGTCAAATAAATAAAATAAATCTTTAAAACAAAAACAAATAAAAATAATAGGGGGAATACAAATGTCATATGTCAATTAAAAATATATTTTTTTTACAAAAAAAGAGTACAAGAGGATAAAATCTATCATGTTGCCCTAATAGTACAGACATTATTCCACTGCAGCTGTCACATTATTTTTTAAAAGATGTATTTATTTATTTATTTTTCATGCACCATGATAGAGAGCTTCCATCCACGGATTCACTGCCAAATGGTTGCAATAGCCAGGTTGGGTCCAGGACAAGGCCAGGAGCCAAGAACTCCATCCTGGCCTCACACGTGGGTGACAAGGACGCAAGCATTTGAGCCATCTTCTGCTGCTTTCCCAGGCACATTAGCAAGGAGCTAAATTGGAAACAGAGCAGTCAGGAAAACCAAGCCACAATGCTGGTCCCTCTACTACTTATTTCTATAAAACAGTTGGCTAGGGGAAAAGCTTAGGCCAGTTTAAAAGACTCGGGTTTTAAAATATCTGCCTTTTTTTAGATAAGATGTAAAAATTAACTCTAAATACATCACAGATACACATGTAAGGACTACAACTGTAAGAGAAGAAATTCTTATGATATTTCAGGGAGAAAAAGTCTTCTTAGGACACAAAAACACTAACCATGAAGACAAATGATAAATTGGACTTCAGAAAAAAATAAACTTCTGCTCTTTGAAAGACACCTTTGTAGTGCAGTGGGTTGAGGTGCCACTTGGGATGCTCCCATCCCATATCACAGTGCTCAGTCCAGTCTTGGCTCCTCTGTTTCTGATCCACCTTCCTGCTAATGCACCTAGGAGGCATCAGATGACAGCTCAAGTGCTTGGGTCCCTGCCATCCATGTGGGAGATTGGGATGGAGTTCCTGGCTCCAAGCTCAATCCCATCTGTTTTGGCCATCTGGAAACTGAACCAGCGGGAGGAAGATCTCTATCACTCTGCCTTTCAAATGAAATAAAACAGATCTTTAAAAAAATAAATTAAAAAGCAAGGCACATACTACATTACAGGAATCTCAAACTAGTAAACAGAACACATGAAGCACTCTTACCACTCAATAAAAGAACAGGAAAAAATAAGCCAATAAAAATGGCAGAGGTAAATGACATTTTACAAAGGAAGACAAATAGATGGCCAATGCATATGTAACAAGATGCTCAGGATTGTTAGCCATCAGGAAAATACAAATTAAAATCACAATGAGGGGGCTGGCTCTGTGGCGCAGCAGGTTAAAGCCCTGGCCTGAAGTGCCAGCATCCCATATAGGCGTCGGTTCTAGTCCCGGCTGCTCCTCTTCTGATCCAGCTTTCTGCTATGGCCTGGGAAAGCAGTAGAAGATGGCCCAAGTCCTTGGGTCCCTGTACCCACATGGGAGACCCGGAAGAAGCTCTTGGATTGGCGCAGCTCCAGCTGTTGAGGCCATCTGGGGAGTGAACCAGTGGATGGAAGACCTCTTTCTCTGTCTCTACCTCTCTCTGTAACTCTTTCAAATAAATAAAGTAAATCTTTAAAAAAAAAAAAAATCACAATGAGGGGGCCAATGTTGTGGTGCACAGTGGGTTTTGCCATGGCCTGCAACGCCAGCATCCCATACAAGTACTGGTTCAAGTCTCGGCTGCTCCACTTCCAATCCAGCTTCCTGCTAATGCACCTGGGAAAGCAGTAGAAGATGGCCTAAGTGCCTGTATCCCTGCTACTCTCAAGAGAGACCCAGAGCTCTAGGCTCTTGGTTTTAGTGTGGCCCACCCCAGCCACTGCAACCTTTTGGGGAGCGAACCAGTGGATGTAAGATTCTCTCTCTCCCTCCCTCCATGTCGCTCTGCCTTTCAAATAAATAAATCTTTTAAATAAATAAATAAAGTCACAATGAAATACTACTAGGATGCTAAAAGTAAAGACTAACAGCCCAAAGTGTAAGTAAGGCTATAGAGCAACTGAAACTCTTCTGCACTGCTGACAGAAGTGGAAAACAGCACAGCCACTTTAGAAAACAAGCAATTTTTAACAGCTAACACACAGGCTTATGTACGACCTTGTAACACCACTGCTAAGTGTTTACTCAAAAGAAATAAAAACACGGTAAATACAAATGTTTATACTTCCTCTCTCTTTAATAGCTCCCAAACTGGAAACATCCTCAGTGTCAACAGATGAAGAATGGCTCAACCAGGGCATATCCATACAGTGTGGGACTACTTGGCAATGAAAAGCAATTAACCATTGATGCACAACAGCTATACTGGAGAAAGAAAGCAGACACACAAGAAAGCACACTGGGGCCAGTGCTGTGGTGTAGCGGGTAAAGCCACCACCTAAAGTGCCGGCATCCCATATGGGTGCCGGTTCAAGTCCTGGCTGCTCCACTTCCTATCCAGCTCTCTGCTATGGCCTGGGAAAGCAGTAGAAGATGGCCCCAGTCCTTGGGCCCCTGTACCCATGTGGGGACACCTGGAGGAAGCTCCTGGCTCTGGATTGGCACAGCTCCGGCCGTTGCGGCCATCTGGGGAGTGGACCAGTGGATGGAAGACCTCTCTCTCTGCCTCTCCTTCTTTATCTATGTAACTCTTTCAAATAAATAAATCTTTAAAAAAAAAAAACAAAAAACACTGCTTTCCATTCACGTGAAATTCCAAAATGACAGAACTAATCATTGGCATTAAACAGCAAATTTATAAGTCATGTGAGGCAGGAGAGTGACTGTGAAAGGGCCACAGGGACTTTTTAGGGTAACTGAAATGCTCTGTCATTTACACAGGTGTAAAAAATTAAAGCATGCACTTAAAATGGATGTTTTCTCTCTATATAAGTTATACCTCAGAGATTAAATTTAGAACTTTCAACATAAATGGGAAAAAATAAAAAGCAATTTGGCAAGAGTGACTTTCAAAATTTAAAAACCTATAATCATTTGTACAATCTCAAAAGTATTTCTTCAAAGAATGTTTTATAGACAAATACATAATTTAGCTTCCAGACTCCACAAATAAAGCACTACTAAACAAAAGCCAAACAGAACCTCTCACGGGATCAGGGGGCTTAGAAAACACATGCAAAACCACTTTCAATATCAGACCTCCCTTCCCTGTGATGACATTTCTGGAAACCAAGAGGTGCAGGCTCCCTGGCACCCGGCCCAGCACTATTACCTGAGGGGAGGCCAAGCCCTGAGCATACGGGGGCAGGCTGTTGTTTTGATCCATCGTGTCCACTTTCTTCTTAGCAAACCAGAATCTCTTGACCTGGAACTCGTGTCAGCATTCAGTCTTCTCTGATCATCCCAGCACACTCTTAGTAACTTCCTCAATTATCGGGGTTATCCTCAGCCACCAGGAAGCAGTGATGTTGCGCTGAAAGAAGTTTGAGGTCTAATGTGAGGATATAGCTAACATGCACAGTCTCACACGCCAGTTTTGTGTTACACAGAACATAAACAAGGAAACCAGTGAAGCTATTTGGGAATGCATTTCTTTTTACTTTACATCCTAAAGCATTACACCTTTCATGTTTCCTATGATTAGGTCCAAAACTGCCCAAAAAATTTTTCTTACACGTTTAACTTACACTGTCTGGTAAAGCTCAAAATCAAGGAGTCATAACCAGAGTTAAAAGCTTTTGGAGGGGGCCGATGCTGTGATGCAGTGAATTAAAGCCCTGGCCTGCAGTGCCAGCACCCCGTATAGGCGCTGGTTCGAGTCTCGGCTGCTCTACTTCTGATCTAGCTCTCTGCTATGGCCTGGGAAAGCAGTAGAGTATGGCCCAAGGCTTTGGGCCCCTGCACCTGCGTGGGAGACTCGGAGGAAGCTCCTGGCTTCTGGCTTCGGACCAGCTGTTGCGGCCATTTGGAGAGTGAACCAGCAGATGGAAGATCTCTTTCTCTCTCTGTAACTCTTTCAAATAAATATAATAAATCTTAAATGAAAAAAAAAAAAACTTTTGGAGGAACACACCTAGATAATTCCCAAGGAAAATGTGCTATCAAGGCATAATATTTATGAAGCGTGGTACACACAGCACAGTGCTAAGGCCAAGTTCAGGTGTATAAATATGCTGCTCAATTTTATAGCCTCTGTAATGTCTTGGACATAAAGTTCAATAAATACGGAGTTGCACCCGATATAGTTTAGCATGAAAAAAGCTGTGCAGACACAATGATAAATAAGATATTTTTATAAATACAGCAATCTTACCTCTTTAGAATACATTAGCCACAAACTGTGCCTATATCCGGCTTTTCTCAAATCATTTCTACTACAGACCTGAACCTACTTCCTGATGAAAGAACCCAGCGACTAGTGAAAAACCTTTTCAGCACAGTTCACTTCAACCTGCTGGCTGTGAAAACTGCGCACCATGGGGGTTGGCTGGCTGAGTTAAAATAAAACATCAAGTACAAACACAGAACAATATTAGCTACTATTATTGGTTTTCATTCCAACATAGCGCTCATAGGTCTCAAAGGTGCAAGTTGTTCAAAGACCCATGTGCACTTCAAGTTGTGCTGGTGCAGAGTAAGCACTCAGATGTATGCTGAGTGAACAGAAGAATCATCACTTTGAGAGGGCCAAGGGCCCTGAAAGCTATCTATTCTATACACTCATCACTTTAAAACAGACACACACAAAAAAGCTCAACTTCTGAAAAGAAATGTACAGATACAGACGTTGCTGTAGTAACAGAAGTGCTGGTGACGTACAGATGAAGAGGACACTGTCGGCATCAAGTAGTTCACTATGCAAATTGCTTAACGACTGCTGTACTAGTGATAAAAGTTGTAACAGCAGATACCCGCTAAGTTCATCTCTTCGAGAAACCAGCATGCACGTCTGTAACCTCTGCACCCAGCACCATGTCTTGCACATACAACAGCAAAGAACACACAGAAAATGGAATACAGATGTGTTTAGTCTGGTCCAAACAATTTTGAAATCGGTGTATAATTTTTCACGATGCACGCTTTCCATGAACTTCTTGGAGAGCCCTTTAGTTCACTCATGGCTCATGAACGAACGCATGTACGCCAGAGGAGACAGGACAGACTAACAGACGAGTGCTCTGAAGAGAGGGCCTGTTTTCACAAAGGACTGTGCAACCTGGGTCTGGCAAGGTGAGTAGGAACTCATGAATCAGCGGCTCTGGCAACAGAGAAATTAAACGAGACGAGGATGGAGAGAGCGAGCAGCGCGCAGCAGCAAGCAACATGGGGTCACACGGGCAGCAGGCGCAGCACCAGCACCCCAGCCTTGGCACGCGTGGGGATACATCGGGGCAGTGAAGCCGAGGGCCGCAAGCCCAGTTTCGGGGTCACTGCCACGGCTGCGGCAAGAGAAGATGAAGGCAGGATCACAGCACCCCGACTGCGCCGAGACTGTCCCAGACCCCTGTTCTGAGAGCTCCGGCCACGCGCTCACCGTCTTCCCCTCCCTGCACAGGGAAACTACGCTAGGCGCCTCACTGCACTGACTCCCTTCAACAGAGGCTCGTGTGCGAGGTCTTCATCTTCCGGAAACCCAAGACCAGGCTGCTGTGTCTTCTGAGGTCATCCAATGAACTTCGTCTACTCCCGCGCGGCCGCACACGCAGCCGGGCGGGATCCTCTCCCGGAGGGGCCTCCCTGGCCGTCTAAGGACGGAGGTGCGCGTCTGCCTCGGAAGTCCACCGCGCCTAAAGGCTCGGACTTCCACAAATCGTTAGCAAGTGTCACGCACGACTGTAAAATAAAACCGACCCCTGCGGGTAGCGAAGCCAGCGGGCACGGCCAGCGAGGATGGGCGGAGGGTGTCAGCCAGGCGGCGCAGGCTCCGGGTCTGCCCCAGCCCGTGCGGGGAGAAGCCGCTTTCCACCCACAGCACAGCCGCGCACCGGGATGGAGCGGCGGCCGAGCGGCCGGTACAGGCCCGAGCGGCGGCGGCGCGAGCGAGAGGAACCTCGGTCCCCGCGGGGCCTGCGCGCCCATTCCGCCCACCGCCCCGGGGCCTCGCTGCAGCGGCCGCCTCCGCCAGCGCCCTCGGAAAAGAGAGAGTTAAAGGGCCAGGTACCTGGGGTGCCGGCAGAGATCATCAAGGGCCTGCGGAAGCGAAGTTAAGCCGCAGGCTGCTCAGGCCCCGCCACAGCAACCCTAACCGACCCCACCGAACTCCAGGCGCGCGCTGATAATGTCACTTCCGCCAGTTCTGTCCGCGGCGTCAGCAGGCTGCACGCGCTGAAGGCGCGGCCATGGTAAGTGTGGGCGCCGGATCCTTCCGGTTTCTCCCGGGCGCTTGGCTCAAGGGAAATGAGGGGCGGAGCTCGTCGGAGTTCCGGGGCGGGGCCTCCCCTCCATAACCTTTTCTAATTGGTGCTTTCTGGAAGTAAGGAAAGTTAATAATTTAAAAATTTTTTTAAACCAACTAGAGGTGTAACCTTTGGCAAGTTAACATTTGCGCCTCTGACCTCTCCGCCTCGGGTTCTTTTTATTTTAGGACGAGTTCTCTCTCGTCTAAATCTGTTTTCTCTTTGACATTTTATTTTGAAAGGTAGACGCGGAGCAGTCTCCTCCTAGTGCCCGGAAAGCCCTGGCCAGGCCAGTGTCCCGCGTGGGTGGCGCCCGGCGTCCCGGGCGGTGGCGTCGTGGAGCGGCCGCGAGGCCCAGGGAGTGCTTCTCGCCGCGGGTGTGGGCCCCTCCACCACACACGTCGTGGCTGCCGCTCCCCTCTGCGGCCACTCAGACACGACCGCGGGGCAGGCTGTGCCGCAGGGAGGTCGCACACATTTCCGGAGTCCGGACAGCGCCTGGCAGCACGGTGACCTACGGAGACCAGAGCGAGTGCAGCACTGGACTTCGTCGAAGACAGGCCGGCTCTGGCCTCGTTCTCCTTGGCAGTAAAGCGCGGGAGAGTGGTAGCTGTGGGACCCGCAAGGAGGGGAGGCCTACACTCCCGGGAACGGAGAGGCCTACACTTCCGGGGAACGGAGAGGCCTACACTCCCGGGTAATGGAGAGGCCCACACTCCCGGGGAATGGAGAGGCCCACACTCCCGGGAATGGAGAGGCCCACACTCCCGGGAATGGAGAGGCCCACACTCCCGGGGACGGAGAGGCCTACACTCCCGGGAACGGAGAGGCCTACACTCCCGGGGACGGAGAGGCCTACACTCCCGGGAACGGAGAGGCCTACACTTCCGGGGAACGGAGAGGCCTACACTTCCGGGGAATGGAGGGGCCTACACTCCCGGGAATGGAGAGGCCTACACTCCCGGGAATGGAGAGGCCTACACTCCCGGGAACGGAGAGGCCCACACTCCCGGGAACGGAGAGGCCTACACTTCCGGGGAACGGAGAGGCCTACACTCCCGGGAATGGAGAGGCCTACACTCCCGGGAATGGAGAGGCCTACTTCCAGGGAAGAAAGCCCCTGTCAGGGTCCCTGCCGGTGCCTCAAGGTCAACCAGTGAGGACCAGACCCGCCTCTACCTTTAACCCCCACCCTGACTCTAAAAGGAGCCCTCCCAACCTCTGACGCGCGACTTCCCGGCCCCGCTGTGTTGCTCCGTTGGGGCCGTGGAACCCCAATAAAAGCCTGTGAATGAATTGGTTCGTCTGCCTGGGAAGATCTGTTACGTGCCGGACACCTTACAGAGATTTTTAAACAAGCACTTTGAAAAGTCTTCTGGTTCCAGAATTGGATGTGACTGGAGGTACTCCATCTTGTTAGCCAATCGCTTGCTTGCTCGCAAATTGATGGAACAAATAACTTTTATGAAAGTGCATGAAGACTTGCCCAAATTAACACATGGTGCCGGCAGGACACCCTTCCACCCCTCGGCGGGAGGTCTGCCTCCTGCTCCGTGCCCTCGTGGAGGGTCCGCCCCGCGCCTGCTACTGCGGCCAGTTGGCTCCCTGTGCCCCCGCTCGGTCCTCCGCTCCTCAGGCCGTGGTGACATTCATTGCTTCCAGTGTGGGGCCGCTGAGAGCCAGGCTATGGGGACGTCCCTGTGCGTGTCCCTGGCGCGGGAGATGCCGCCGTGAAACCTGCCCGCAGATCCCAAGTGAGCTGCTCCTTCCCCCCGGGACGCGGCTCCTCCATTTTCAAGTCGCTCCCAAAGGGCATTCCAGTGGTCGTGGCTCCACAGCCTGCCCAGTGTTTTGGTATTGTCAGACTTGGGAGAGAATTCGAACGTTTCCTTAGGAAGACATACACCCGTCTTCACACTCCGTCAGCACACGCGTCAGGCGAACCGACCTCCAGGACCAACGACGAGTGTAAGCTAGAGTGGCCCGGGCGCTGTGGGGAGGCCGGAAATGGCGTCATTTCCGGTCTGGACCGCCATCTTGTCGTGAGACAGCAGGAGCCCGGAGGAGCTGCGGCCTCGCGGAGATGTTGAGCTCTCCAGCCATGTACTCGGGTCCCGGCCGAGACCTGGGGATGGACGTACACAGTGTCGCGGGCCCGGTGCAGCGGCGCTTTTCGCCTTACGCCTTTAACGGAGGGTAAGAGCCCCGGCGAGCCGCCGCGGTCACGCCTCGGCCTTATCTGTGCTCGGGCTTCTTGTCTGGGGTCGCGGCGGGGAAGGCGAGGCCGGGCGCCTTCGGTCGTCTGTCGGGATCGCGCGGTGTGGAGACAACCGTGGGTACTCGCGTCTCGGCGCAGCTTGGCGAGTGGACGGCAGTCTCCCTCCGCTCTGAGGAGAGCCATTGAGAAGGGACTTTGCGTTTTCGGGGGCACTGACCAGTGTGTCGGGCCGGCAGGCGCGGGAGGAGGGTTAGCGTCCGTGCTCTTGGTTGCCCAGTCGTGTGTATCTGCAACGGAAGCAAGCGGCCCGGTCTTCTCCGTTGCTGCAAATAGCAGGGCGGTTGGCCGGTTTCATTGTGCGTTCCTTTGCTTTCTAGTGCTCAATATGCAGAAAAGGGCCTTTAAATACCTTTTCTGCGTATCATGTTCATTTTGTTAGGAATTGCTAGCTGTAGCTTAATTTTTTTTCTTGCTGGTGCATTAAAGAATTGTGAAAAGAGGTCGACTTAGTACACCTGCCAGTGTTGTAAACTGAAGCAGTGGCTGTACTTGACCCGTGAGCTTTGTACTTTAAAACGTGCACACCCAGTTCCCTCAAACAGGTGGTTCTTGAAGAAAACCAGAAAGCGTTAATCGAGGCCTTAGGAATTGAAATGTTATTGAAGTTATTGGAGTGTGCTGGAGTGAGGACTGCCTTAGGCTTGCTTGTGCCAGTACAGGGCAGGGTGGGCTTTGGGGAGGAGAATTCTCAGCGTCGTAAATTTCCTTGTGTATTTCATAGTTTCGGAGGGAGAATCGAGAGAGACACTTGGTAAATTGCAGGCAATTACCCTCCGTAAGTGAATGCCGGATGGAACTCTTAAAGTTAGCCGTCTTGGTCGCGGAGCTAGTGTGAAGTTGAGCGAGGACAGGGAGTTTATCCACTGCACCCGTCAGCACTTCCTGTGATGCAGAAGTTACAGTGTCAGGTGGGTCGTTAGACCCTCTTTTTTGTTTGTTTTTATTTTATTTTTTATTATTATTATTTTTTTTATTTTTGACAGGCAGAGTGGACAGTGAGAGAGAGACAGAGAGAAAGGTCTTCCTTTTTGCCGTTGGTTCACCCTCCAATGGCTGCCACGGTAGGCGCGCTGCGACCGGCGCACCGCGCTGATCCGATGGCAGGAGCCAGGTGCTTATCCTGGTCTCCCATGGGGTGCAGGGCCCAAGCACTTGGGCCATCCTCCACTGCACTCCCTGGCCACAGCAGAGAGCTGGACTGGAAGAGGGGCAACCGGGACAGGATTGGTGCCCCGACTGGGACTAGAACCCGGTGTGCTGGCGCTGCAATGCGGAGGATTAGCCTAGTGAGCCGCGGCGCCGGCCTTTTGTTTGTTTTTAATATTTATTTGGGGCCGGCGCTAAGGCATAGCGGATAAAGCGGATAAATGCCTGCAGTGCTGGCATCCCATATGGGTGTGGTTCGAGTCCTGGCTAGTCCACTACCTTTTTTTTTTATATATATTATTATGATTTTATTTATTTGAGAGGTATAATTAACAGACAGTAAGAGGGAGAGACAGAGAAAGGTCTTCCTTCCATTGGTTCACTCCCCAGATGGCCGCAACAGCTGGAGCTGTGCCAATCTGAAGCTAGGAGCTAGGTGCTTCTTCCCAATCTCCCATGTGGGTGCAGAGGCCCAAGGACTTGGGCCATCTTCTGCTGCTTTCCCAGGCCACAGCAGAGAGCTGGATTGGAAGAGGAGCAGCTGGGACTAGAACTGGCGCCAATATGGGATGCGAGTGCTGCAGGCGGAGGATTAACCCACTGCGCCAGGGCGCCGGACCCCGGACCCCGGTCCACTTCTGATCCAGCTCTCTGCTGTGGCCTGGGAAAACAGCGGAAAGCCCCTGCACCCGCATTGGAAACCCAAAGAAGCTCCTGACTTTGAATCGGTGCAGCTCTGGTCATTGCAACCATTTGGGGAGGGAACCAGCAGATAGAAGACCTCTCTCTCTGTCTCTCTGCTTCTGCCTCTCTAACTCCTCCTTTCAAATAATTAAATAAGCTTTTTTTAAAAAAATATTATTTTAGGGCCGGCGCCGTGGCTTAACAGGCTAATCCTCCGCCTTGCGGCGCCGGCACACCGGGTTCTAGTCCCTGTCAGGGCACTGATCCTGTCCCGGTTGCCACTCTTCCAGGCCAGCTCTCTGCTGTGGCCAGGGAGTGCAGTGGAGGATGGCCCAAGTGCTTGGGCCCTGCACCCCATGGGAGACCAGGATAAGCACCTGGCTCCTGCCATCGGATCAGCGCGGTGCGCGCCTACGGTGACAGCCATTGGAGGGTGAACCAACGGCAAAAAGGAAGACCTTTCTCTCTGTCTCCCTCTACTGTCCACTCTGCCTGTCAAAAAAAAAAATATTATTTTATTTGAAAGGCAGATTTGCTGGCTCACTGCACAAATGACCATTGCAGCCGGAACTGGGACAGACGGAAACTTGGAACTTCCTCAGAGTCTCCCGTGTAGGTCCAGGGGCCCAAGCACTTGGGCCGTTTTCCATTGCTTTCCTAGGCATATTAGCAGGGAACAGTGGGGAATCAATAGGCGCTGCAGGACCATGACGAAGCCACAGCACCTCTAGACCCATTTCATAAGACTTAAAGAACTGTCAGAGTGTTCAGTTTTCAGAACTCATTTCTCAACCACTCGTAATCCCGCTAAAGCCATATCTACCCTAAAAGTTACTTACAGCTTTCTGATTATTAAATCAACTTAACCTTTTCCCTTTTATTTATTTATTTTATTTTATTTTTTATTTTTTTATTTTTGACAGGCAGAGTGGATAGTAGAGAGAGAGAGAGAGAGGTCTTCCTTTTTGCCGTTGGTTCACCCTCCAATGGCCGCCGCGGTAGGCGCGCTGCGGCCGGCGCACCGCGCTGATCCGATGGCAGGAGCCAGGTGCTTATCCTGGTCTCCCAAGGGGTGCAGGGCCCAAGCACTTGGGCCATCCTCCACTGCACTCCCTGGCCACAGCAGAGAGCTGGCCTGGAAGAGGGGCAACCGGGACAGGATCGGTGCCCCGACTGGGACTAGAACCTGGTGTGCCGGCGCCGCAGGCGGAGGATTAGCCTAGTGAGCCGCGGCGCCGGCTTCCCTTTTATTTTTTAAGTGTTTGTTACAGCTGGGTCTTGGGCACCTCTTAGTTCTGCAAGATGATCTTAGTTTTCTACCTTTTCCCACTCTAATTTTTAAAAAAAAATTTTTTAAAGATTTTATTTGACAGAGTTACAGACAGTGAGAGACAGACAGATAAAGGTCATCCTTCCGTTGGTTCACTCCCCAAATGGCTGCTATGGCCGGCGCCTGGCGCTGAGCCGATCCAAAGCCAGGAGCCAGGTGCTTCCTCCTGGTCTCCCAAGCGGGTGCAGGGGCCCAAGCACTTGGGCCATCGTCCACTGCCCTTCCGGGCCAGAGCAAGAGCTGGACTGGAAGAGGAGCAGCCAGGACTAGAACCGGCACCCATATGGGATGCTGCGACGCAGGCTGAGGATTAACCAAGTGAGCCACGGCACTGGCCCCCCCCCCCCACTCTAATTTTTAAAATTGGTTTAACTCCATGCTGTTAGCCTCAATGTTTGTCGCATGTCTCAGCCCTGCAAAGGTCATTCCCAAATCTGTTTCTCCAATCATGCTTGTCCTAAGTCCCTCAACTCTTGCATCTTCTGAAAATATTGCTACCTGGATTTCGTGTTCTTACCATAACTTAAGACAGTAAAAAAAGAAAAAGCAAGGTAATATTCCTGCCGGCAGTATCTCCTTTTAACTACGCCATGATTCTGTCATGATTGATTTGTATTTAGTTGTTGACAAAAATTTGCCTGTTCTATGTCTGTGTGGTTTGTTTTGGATTTGCCCATTTCTTCCTCCTCACCTTGCTACCTTCTTTTTGTAGTCCTCTCATTGGAATAGTCTTTCTACCCCATTACACTTATTATATTACTGTGTGAGTAGTCTTCCATCTGCAGGTGGAACTTTCTTACTCGTTCAGATGATTCTCTTGGTTCCATGCTAAAATCCCATATCTTTGCCTTGGCATTTGGGATTTACTGTAGGGTGCCTTCTCGTCACATGAGCCTTATATTCTTCCTCTTGCTTACATAATAAAGGGACTACCACTTGAATAGGCTGTTTGAATTTACTAATTGATTTATTGCCTGTTTCCTCGTTGCTTTCTAGAGTATCATCGTTTTGTGCTTCAGAGCTTTAGTGCAAATACTGTGGTGAATATGTGGATGAGTTTTTTTCTGAGTGCTTATGTTTTGTGAGGTTCTGTGCTGGGGGCCTTATGTGAATTATAACATTTAATTCTCGCAGTCACTCAGTAACACCGTTCTCAGTACCACACCTAGAAAGTGTAGCTCTCTGCCTCAGGTAGTTCCAGAGTCCTGGTGTGTAGCCCTCACATTCTGTTGCCCCCTGCATGCGCCACAGTGATCACAGCTAACTTAATTACTTTTTTTTTTCCTTTATTTATTTATTTGAGAGGAAGAGAAAGAGGTCTTCCATCTGCTGCATCACATTCAAAGTGACCACAGTGGCTGGGGTAGGTGAAGCCTAAGCCAGGAGTGTAGAAGTCCATCTGAGACTCCTATGTGGGTGGCAGGGGCCAAAGTACTTGGGCCATTCTTGGCTGCTTTCTCATGTTGCATTAGCAGTTACCTGGATCAGAATTACAGGGGCTGGGACTCCAACCGGCACCCACTATGCTGGCATCACAGGCAGCATCACAGCATCACAGGTTACCACACCTGTGCCCAGAGCTACACCAGAGAGCCAGATATATACCAGGCACCATCGTTAAGAGCTTTGCAATTACTAACTCATTTAGTCCTTGTAACACACTAATGAGGTGGCTACTGTTAGGGTCACTAACATAATAACTCACATAATGTTTTATGTGAGGAAACTGAGGCCCTGAGAAGTGTCCGACAGCCTCCTGTCTGTCGAGTGGGAGAGCCGTAATAGAACCGGGCAGTCTGCTTTTGGGGTTTGTATAAGCCTCTTCAGGAAGCTCTCATAAATTACATGGCCCAGAAGGAAAAAGTTTGCATTTGTCAAGAGAATTGTCTACTGTTACCAGATATTATAGGAGGAGACTTCAAAAAGTTCAAGGAAAGTGAAATTAAAAGAAGTTATTTGGTACGAGAACTTTAAATCCACACATAATAGTTTCATAAACATTTTCTGTGGACTGTTTGATGACCTGCATGCGGGGATGAATTTCAAACTATTTTTGCACCAAAATGAACATCTTTGAATTCTACCCCGCATGTATTTTTTGAAGTCTGTGTGACAAGGACTATATATAAGGAAATGAAAACACGTGGATCCCTTCTTCTGTGCTGCCACCATCCAGGCCTGGGCCTCAGGTGCAGGTGGGGCATTGGTGGTCTTGTAAGATTTGTGCCTTACACAAAGCAGGTGTTCAGTTTTCTTTTAATGATTAGCTTATTTGAAAGGCAGAGTGACAGAGCTCTTCTATCTACTGCTTCATTCCCCAAATGGCTGCAATGGCTACTGCTGGGCCAGGCTGAAGCCAGGGGGCCGGAAACTCCATGCTGGTCTCCTGCATGGGTGGCAAGGACCCAAGTGCTTGTGCCATTGGCTGCGTTCCCAGATGCTGGATTGGAAGCAGAGCAGCTAGGACTTGAACCAGCACTCCTAACAGCGGGTGCTGGTTTTGTAATCAGTGGGTTAACCTGCACCATAATAATTCTGGCACCTATATTAAGTTTTCAATGGCTTTTACATTACTTTCTGCCAGAGAGTCTTGGCTCCCATTTAGGGTGAGTTGTTTTCCCAGGTGATTTGTACCCGGGTTTCCTTTCTGTGCTACTAATCTGCTTTCCTTCATTTGAATCCTATTCTTGTTCCTATCTAGTGGGATTTTACCCCAAAATATGCTATATCACACTGTGTATTGTCCTAAAGAAATAACTACTTTTTTCCTCCTCCCTCAGTACTGTATTGGCAATTGCTGGAGAAGATTTTTCCATTGTTGCTTCTGACACTCGATTGAGTGAAGGATTTTCAATTCACACGCGGGACAGCCCTAAATGTTATAAATTGTAAGTATATATGTGTTAGAACATATTTCCCAATGCCTTTGTACTATGAGAAATTGTACTAATTTATAAGTTGTCTGTTGAGAGCTTATCTTGTGTAATTCATTGTGCAGTCCTGAAGGTATTTGTTATATATGAGTATTAACAGTGCTTTGGGTGACCTCAGTGTTTCCTCAGCATTGTATCCTGAACAGTTTCAAATACAAGTGTACAACAAAGGTACAAGAATTCCAGATGAACACCCACATGTTGGCTCACTTAGATTTTACCGGTGATCCCTGTTTGTCGTAGTCTGCTTTGTGCTGATGTAACAGAATACCATAGATAGTAATCAATATTGGACAGACATTTATTGGTTCATAGTTCTGGGAGTGAGAAGTCCAAAATCAAATCATCTGGTGAAGGCTTTCATGTCACTTCATAACAAGCCCAGGGGCCTCACGAGGCAGAAGAAGGGTGCCCATTCCTGCAGTTTCCATGAGGGTGGAGCCCTGGTGGTCTCAACGCTTGTTCTAGGTCCCATTTCCCTGTAGTATCCCAATGGCAGTTAAATCCCAACGTGATTCAAACCATATCACATCCATTAAGAATTTTTCAGATTTTTCCACTTTTTTTTTTTATCAGAACCATGCAATTTAAACATATCCTAAGCAACTATATTCATGGCTCATGATTTTAATAAACTAGCTTTTTTTCCCCCCAAGACATGAAAATGGAGCATTATATATACTGAGAGGGCAAATGTGTGTAAGTCACCTAGATGAACCTTGCAGATTAGTCGTGGATTGTATTATACAGTTTAGGAAATGCTGTAAATGGTTGCTCTAGGTTAGTCACAGAAGCCTAAGAAACCTGAGTGCTAATAGGAACAACTCAGGAGTTTTGGGTTTTTGGACAGGGCCTTGTGGTTTTGTAGTGTAGATAAAGAAGAAAAGACTCTGGATAACTTTTCCTTCTACCCAGCTGGATTGTGTGCACCCTTGCTACCTTTTTTCCTCTACTCAAGTATAACTTTGATACTTGAAAGTAATTTTAGGCCAGCGCCGTGGCTCAATAGGCTAATCCTCCGCCTGCAGCGCCAGCACACTGGATTCTAGTCCTGGTCACTCCTCTTCCTGTCTAGCTCTCTGCTGTGGCCCGGGAAGGCAGTGGAGGATGGCCCAAGTGCTTGGGCCCTGCACCCGCATGGGAGACCAGGAGAAGCACCTGACTCCTGGCTTCAGATCAGTGCAGTGCGCCAGCCGCAGTGGCCATTGAGGGGTGAACCAATGGAAAAAAGGAAGACCTTTCTCTCTGTCTCTCTCTCTCCCTGTCCACTCTGCCTGTTAAAAAAAAAAAAAAAGTAATTTTAAAATGTAACGGTACTCCATCCTTCTGCAGATCTTTACTCTGCTTCGTAATGCTCTCTTAATATGTGTGCTGTGAAGGGAAACTCATTTTTAGGGTTAGAAATAGAGAACAGTACAATATTAGCAAAAACCCGTGTATTCCTCATCAGGCTCTCTGGCTGACCTAGAGCCAAGCTTGATCTTCACTGTGTGGGCTGCATTCACTTTTTTTTTTTTTTTTAAGATTTATTTTATTCATTTTGAAAGTTAGAAAGTGGCAGAGAGAGATTGTCCATTTGTTGGTTCACTTCCCAGATGGCCGCAGTGCTCAGGTCTGGGCCCTGTCAAAGTCTGGAGCCTAGAGCTTCCTCCAGGTCTTCCACTTGGGTGGCAGGGCCCAAATACTTGGACCATCTTCTTCTGCTTTTTCCAGGCCATTAGCAGGGAGCTGGATCAGAAGTGGAGCATCCAAGACTCTAATAGGCACCAATATGGGGTGCAGACATCAGAGGCAGTGGCTTTACCTGCTACACTAGCCCCTGCATTCACCCTTTATTTATATATATATATATATATATATATATATATATATATATATATTAAGATTTATTTATTTATTTGAAAGAGTTACACAGAGAGGAGAGGCAGAGAGAGAGAGAGAGAGGTCTTCCATCTGCTGGTTCACTCCTCAGTTGGCCGCAACAGCTGGAGCTGCGCCTATCCAAAGCCAGGAGCTTCCTCTGGGTCTCCCACGTGGCTACAGGGGCCCAAGGACTTGGGCCATCTTCTGCTTTTCCAGGCCACAGCAGAGAGCTGGATTGGAAGAGGAGCGACCAGGACTAGAACCAGTGCCCATAGGGGATGCCGACGCTTCAGGCCAGGACATTAACCCACTGAGCCACAGCACCGGCCCCACCCTTTATTCTTTACTTAAGAACTCTGATTCCTTTGATATGGCATGATATTTGGGGAGAACATCTTGAAGTCCTAAGATTTTTTTTCCTTCTCTGTGGCATTGTTAACCTATCTCAGTAGTGGCACTTCATGGGAGAAGGGAAACCTTAGTGCAATGAGGTTGGTTGTAGATACTGATCAGGAAAGGCTGGTGATGAACCCAGAGAGATCAGTGGTTCCCCTGGTGGATAAGCATAGCTGGTATGTCTGTATGGGTCATTTATATAAATTTCCAAAAGGAAATGTTTATCACATGGTCTGTAAAGTCTTCCTTGACATGACTGGTTTACATTTTCTCATAGTGTTTTTTTAAGATTGATTTATTTGAAAGGCAAAGTTAGAGAGGTGGGGGGGGGGGGTGTCTTCCATACGCTGGTTCACTCCCCATTTGGCCACAGCAGGATCCAAAGGCAGGAGCCAGGAGCTTCTTTCGGGTCTTCCACACGTGTACAGGGTTCCAAGGACTTGGGCCATCTTCTCTTGCTTTCCCAGGCCATAGCAGAGAGCTGGATTGGAAGTAGAGCAGCCAGGACTCTAACTGGTGCCCATATGGGATGCCGGCACTGCAGGCAGCGGCTTTACCTGCTACGCCACAGCACCAGCACCTCCTCATAGATTTTTATCAAGACTTAAGAACTGGGACCGGTGCCGTGACTTACTTGGTTAATCCTCCACCTGTGGCGCCAGCATCCCATATGAACGCCGGGTTCTAGTCCTAGTTGCTCCTCTTCCAGTCCAGCTCTCTGCTGTGCCCCCAGGAGGGCAGTGGAGGATGGCCCAAGTGCTTGGGTCCCTGCACCCGCTTGGGAGACCAGGAAGAAGCTCCTGGCTTTGAATCGGCACAGCGCCGGCCGTAGCGGCCATTTGGGGAGTGAACCAATGGAGAGAAGACTTTTCTCTCTCTCTCACTGTCTATAACTCTACCTGTCCAAAAAAAAAAAGACTTAGGAACTAATTTTTTTTTGAGATGCAGGATCGAATTTATATGGATAAACCAACATTTAATCTGTTTGCTGCTGGTGAGCATTTAGTTTTTTTATTTGTGTGTTTGGGAGGGATGCTGTTACAGTTTTTGCTCAGTGATAAGCATATCTTTGCACACTTGTGTGAGAATTTTTATGGGGTGGGTTTCTGGCACAGTTACTGAGTGAAAGTGATAGGCATTTAAGTTTTACCAGATACAGCCAAATTCCCCATTTGAAAAATTATATCAGCTTACTCTGTTTCTGTGTATCAGAGTCCCAGTTTTCAGTAACATTACTAGCCAGTACTATCAGTGAATTTCTGTCATTTGAATTTTGTGTCTTGTGTGTGGTAACGAGTCTTTTTACCATGATTTGTCCATAAAATTTTAAACTGTTTATCTTATTTTTCTCTGTAGAAGTTTTAACTTTTTTATGTAGTCAAATTTATGAAACTTTCATGTGTGGCCTTTGGATTGTGTCCCAATGCAAGACTGAAAACTATGATTCTTTTTAGTTCATTCATTTATAGTCTTTGATCTACATGTAATTTATTGGATGTAAGGAGTGAAATAGTGATACAGACTTCCCCATCCCAAAGTTATTTTTTTTACTATTTAGGGAATAATGAAAGTAGAAATTGGAAATTTAACCCGAGACAGATGTGTTTTACTTCCTCCTGTAACCAGCTGACTTTCCTGAACTCTGTTTTGTACAGAACAGATAGAACAGTCATCGGATGCAGTGGTTTCCATGGAGACTGTCTGACCTTGACAAAGATTATTGAAGCAAGACTAAAGGTAGATGCTTTTGTACATGGCTGTGCTGTTGAAAATTAGTAGCAATTTACAATTTAAAGTAATTACCTTTAAGCCTATGGCATGACTGTTGCTCAGAATAGCTAAAGAGGTACTAAGTAGTGAAACTATGATGTGCTCCAGAAATGAAATGATACTCTTACTGCAGGATTATTAAAGTAGTATAATGTGAAACTACACATATTTGTTAAAATGTCTGTACCATGTAAAGGACTGTCTAGCCTTTTGTTTTTTATTTATTTTAAAATTGTTTATTGATTTGAAAGAGGCAGAGTGGGATCCCCTATCCACTGGTTCACCCAAGTGCCTGAAATAGCCAGGGATAGACCAGGAGTGAGGAACTCCACTGTGACTCCCACATGGATGGCAGGGACCTGACTGACTGAGCCATCACTGCTGCCTCCCAGGGTATGCTTTAATAAGAAGCTAGAATCGGAACAGAGCTCGGGCTCAAATCCAGGCACTCGGCACTCCTGTCTGGGATACCAGCATCGTAAGTGGCTACCCCAAATGCCTACTTCAGTTCTCTACCGTTTAGAGGTAGCCTGGAAGGGTTATTCTGAAGATACTCTTCTTCCCTTAAAAACAAAACGGGTTAACCTAGCACTTAAGAAGCTAGTTGAGGCACTCATATCCTATATCAGAGCACGTGGGTTTGATCCCCTTCTCAAGCTACTGATTCCAGCTTCTTAGTAATGTAGACAGACCTTGGGAGACAGTGCAGTAGTTCAAGTAGATGGGTTCCTGCCACCCACGTGGGAGACCCAGATTGAGTTCCCAGCTCCCCATTTAAGCCTTCCAGCAAAGTATAAGCATTTGGGGAGTGAGTCAACTAATGGGAGCTCTTTATATAAATCTGTGTTTCTGCATCAAATAAATAAAATTCTAAAAATCAGTCTTTGTGGCAAGAGGTAGCCCAGACAAGTTCTTAACACTGTTATCTGCCACAGTTCCCTCTTTACTGTGTTGTGCTCCTAATTGGAAGGACATATGAGCTGCAGTAGGAAGGAATAAGCCAGGAGCTTGGATGAGAGACACAAGCGTTAACCTCAGCTTCAGTTGCTGACAGGAAGACCTTAGCAGAGATGGTCACATTCTGTCTGCTTATTTGTGAATCACACTCGAGGGTATCAGTACTCAGTGAGTAGAGTCTATGGTGCATTTACTGCATTGATGCTTTTAGGGTGGGTGGAAATTGTTTCACTCAGCATTTCTCAATCATTAACGTTTTTTGGGAGCTTTTCCTTACATTAGAAGCTTCAGTGACTTAATATTTATTGACATGTATATAATGAAAATAAAAATAAACACGAGATTGTTAGTAAACTTTATGCATAGCCCTTTCTGAAATTTTTCTTTGATACATCATTATGTAACTGGTGAACAGTAAATAAATAATTGATGCTTAGTTTTGAGATGAAGTGAAATGGAATATTTTTATAGAACTTTTTATCTTGGAAGGAAATTCCTTTGTAAATCAATTTATCCATTGCATGTATATTATTTTTCAGTATTTTGACTATCATTGATTTTATAGTACTACTTATCTTTAGAGATGCTTGCTATGTACTTGACAAAAAATGGTGAATTTAAATCCATTTTACATTTTTTTTAAACTTATCCATCATTTGGATAATTTGAGATTCCCAGGGATTTGGGAAATCTAGAATTATGAAATGGCTATATTGTCATCCTCAGATCCTGCTAGATCCATTGTGTTCTCCAGTGTAGGTGCTTTTGGGAGCTAGAATCATGCTGAGTAAGGATTCTGCCTTCAGATGTTGAGTGCTCTCCCTACCTGCTTTGTAGAAAGGGACTTAAATCTGGGTCTTGTCAGGGGTCAGCAGACATTTGTAAAGGACAAGTGGTGAATATTTTCAACTTTATGGGCTATTTGGTTTCAGTCCTAGGTAATACATAATGACGAGATATGGCTGCGTTCCAGTAAAATTTTGTCTGTAGAATCAGGCAGCAAGTGGGATTTGGACCCTGGGCTGTACTTGTAGTTCCTGACCCCTAGTCTGGATGCACAGTAAAGGAGAGAAAAATTTGAAACATCCTCCCCAGATCACCTTGTGTGTTCTATATGTGTGCTTTTGTTCTTGAATTAGCAGTGCCTAAAATAAGGGTGGCATGGGAAAAAGGATCTTTAAGCCAGGGAATCAGGTGAGGGCAAACTTATTCCTCCCTTAAAATTTTATTTCAGCCCAAAAAGAGTATATAATAAATTACTAAAATTGTGTTGTTGGATCATGAAAGAAACAGGTGTACATTGAGTTAAATGAGTTTATCCTTTATACTCTTCAATCGCAGATGTATAAGCATTCCAATAATAAGGCCATGACTACAGGAGCAATTGCTGCAATGCTGTCTACAATCCTGTACTCCAGGCGCTTCTTTCCATACTATGTTTACAACATCATCGGTGGACTTGATGAAGAAGGTACAAGTCCTTCTTTTTGGAAACTGGAGGGAGATGTCATTTCATAGATGTGTATATTTTCCTTCCACAGTCAAAAAGAATCATAGACACTACCATCTAGCCCAGTAGCTTTGTTTTCTGTTTTGTTTTGTTCTGTTTGAAGATTTAATTCTTTGAAAGGCAGATCAAGAGAGAGAGCAAGGAAAAGACAGAAAATTTCCATCAGCTGATAGATTATCCTCTCCAAATGGCCACAACTGGCAGGGCTGAGCCAGGCCAAAGGCAAGAGCCATGAACTTCATCCGGGGCTCCCATATGGGTGGCAGGGGCCCAGATATTTGGTCATCTTCCCTAGCTTTCCCTGGGTGCATTAGCAGGATGCTGGATTGGAAGCAGAAGAGCCAGGACTTGAACTGGGCTTCTCTGATAGGGGGTAATGGAAGTGATGAAGAAACTGAAATTAAGAAGGAAACCAATGACATGCAGAGGCACACGACAGTTGGTACATAATGTTGTGGTAACAAATGTTGAATACTCAGTTATTTTACTGTTTTCTTGGGCTACTCATGAGTTAATAATACTTATTTTTATCTTAGAAAAAGAAGTATGTTTTAGAAGTCTTTTAAAGGTAATTAATAATGCAGTTCCTCCAGCATTTTGAAAACATTTTTGAATCCTATCTTTGATTTTCATTCTTTTTAAGACTTATTTACTTATTTTGAAATTCGGAGTTGCAGAGAGAGAAAGAGAGAGAGAGAGAGATCTTCTATCTGCTGGTTCACCCCCCCAGATGGCCACAATGGTGGAGAGGTGTTGTAGTTAGGTGTGTGCAGGGAGGGAATCAGGTGATGGAGTTTATTTGAGGCTGTGAAGAATTTCATTCAGAGCCGGAGCTAATTTCCACACGCTTAGCAGTGGGTTGCTCTCCCCTTGTTCTCAAGCAACAGTCTCAACAGCTTTATCAATGCCTGGGAACCATCAAACCTCCAGGGGAAAACATGCAGCTGGCCGGGTCACAGAGCGGTCAGAGCACTCCCTCTCAAGACACAGAAAGCAGGGTCCTGGCGGGACCATCACCCTGAGGGAAAGTTCTGAGGTAGGAAAGGGTCGGCCCTCTGGCAGATCCCCTCCCCTCGAATTTTTTACCCTTTCTGTTCCATGGAGCCTTTTTTTTTGCGGGGGGGGGGGGGGGGATGTCGCTGACTCTTAACTGCTACATTTCTTTCCGATATGGCCATGGTTTAGGCTTTCAATCCTGTTTGAAACTGAAGAGAATATGTATAGGCATGCTGAATAGAAATTAATTGCCCTTAATCTGGGTGATTCTTGGCTGGGCACTCATTTGCCTCTTGACCCTGTGGTTTGGGGTCAAGTCTGTTGGACTTCAGAGCTCTGCTGTTTAATTTCCATGCGATGCTGCTCCTGGTTTTGGTGGTATTCTTGGGTATCTTTAGAACCATCTTTACAATCTTCTTTCTCTGGTTTGCTCTAATTTGTTCTTCAAGTTAATTTTTATTTGCATGTATGATTAAATAGTCCTCTGCCTTTTTTCATGGCTCAAAGATAGTTTTTAGCCTTTTACCTGTATTTTTTGGTATTTACTTCTGTTTACCAAAGTATTACGTGTATTTTCTGTATGCTTTTTTTTTTTTTTTTTTTTTTTTTTTTTAAGATTTATTTATTTGAAGGCAGAGTTATAGAACGGCAGAGAGAGAGAGAGATCTTCCATCCACTGGTTCAATCCCCAGATGGCTGGAGCGGCCAGAGCTGGGCTGATCTGAAGCTAGGAGCCAGCTTCTTCTGGGTCTCCCATGTGGGTGCAGGGGTCCCAGGACTTGGGCCATCTTCTACTGTTTCTCAGGCCATAGCAGAGAGCTGCATCAGAAGTGGAGCAGCCAGGACTTGAACTGGCGCCCATATGGAATGCGAGCACTTCAGGTTGCGACCCTCTACGCCACAGCTCTGGCCCCCTGTATGCTTTTGAGATAGCTTCTGGTGTTTTGTTCTGATAGATAATGGTCTTATTTTGTACCTGTTGGTGTCTGTGTTGGTAAATGATGATGTTTAGTTCTTCTGTGTTTTCTTCATTGCATCCTCTCATAACCCTAACATCACACTTTTGATAAAACATATTTACTATTGGATGTTATGAAGTGACATGTGGCGTTTGTAATAAACCCAAACAGTACAGAAGCCTATGAAGTCATCCTCTTCTTATCTCCAGTTCCACACTCAAAAGATAACCAGCTACAGTTTGTGACTTATCCTTCCAGACTTTCTATATGTGCTTACACAGACATCTGTCTGTGGTTTCCTTACACTGTGCACATTCCAGAACTCTTCATTTGATGTTGTCCTGTGGCTGTGTCCACCAGTACTGGCGTGTGTACATAAGTGTTCCTCTTCCTGGGCTACCAGTAGAAGTGACATACACATCTAACCTATAAAACTCTGCTTGGCCTTCTAGAAGATACCCTGAGTTTTATCCCTTGAGGTGGGTATGTGCTGGACCTGTTTGACACTCAAATGTGCTGGTTGGCCAAGCCACACAGTCACAGCATGGTGTGGGACAGTCTGGCCCCAGGACTAGTTTTCTCATTGTTCAGCTTTTGTTTGGATGGGTGTACCCTTTTTCTAATGAATTTTAGCTTGCTTTTTATTTTTTTTTTTTTAATTGATTTATTTGGGAGGCAGTTGCAGACAGAGACAGGGAGAGAGATTCCATCTACTAG
This sequence comes from Lepus europaeus, assembly GCF_033115175.1. Lineage (NCBI taxonomy): Eukaryota > Metazoa > Chordata > Mammalia > Lagomorpha > Leporidae > Lepus > Lepus europaeus. The sequence goes on along the minus strand of NC_084829.1, from coordinate 169,209,671 downwards.
TTCATTCCTCAAATGGCTACAACAGCTGGAGCTGGGCCGATCTGAAGCCAGGAGCTTCTTCCATGTCTCCCATGTGGTACAGGTGCCCAAGCTCTTGGGCCACTTTCTGCTATTTTCCCAGGTCATCAACAGAGAGCTGGATCAAAGAGGAGCTAAGTCACGTACCAGCTCCCATATGGGGTGCTGGCACCACAGGTGGAAGCTTAACCTGCTACACCACAGTGCTGGTCCCAAGTTGCTTCTAATTTTTTGCTCTTTTAAGTAATATAGAAGTGTCTTTGTCCATATTGTTTTATTTACATAAAGATTTTTATAGGATCAGTCCTGTTGTACAGGTGCTATCATTACTGGGTACATACTTCTGCATCTCATAGAGCCTGTTGCCATATTGCTCTTCAATAAAAGCATAGTTTATTCTCACATCAACAGAGTCTGAAAGGCCTATTTCCCCACCCATTAACAGGTCTCTGTACTATTAGGAATGAGTGAATTCAGGGGCCAGCGTTGTGAGGCAGTGGGTTAAGCCGCCTCTTGAAACATAGACATCCCATATTGGAGTCCGAGTTAAGTCCTGACTTCCTGCTGGGAGCATGGTGGGTGATGACGCAGTGCCTTGGCCCTTACCACCCACAAAAGCCAGGAACTCCATTTGGGTCTCCTATATGGACGATAGGGACTCAAGTACTTGATCCATTGTCTGCTACCTCACTGGCAAACCAGCAGGAGCTGGATCAGAAGCAGATCAGGCAGGCCTTGGACTAACACTCTGATAACGGGATGCAAGCATTCCAAGCTGTAGCTTAACCTGCGCCACAATCCGCAGCCCTCCTCCTCTATTAAGTACTGGTTTGATAGTGCTGATGCTGAAGTGTGTGCTGACTTAAAACATGCACAATACTATTTGCATGTAGTTGCTCACATGTTTAAGAATTTCATGAGGATGTTGGTCAGAAATTAAAGTGGGACCTGCTGGCTGGTGCCTTTGTGAAACCAGCTGCATGCCAGGGGCTGCAGGATAGTTAGACATGACATTAGGGAGAGGAGAGCGTGGGGTTTGTGGTAGACAGATTGGTTACAGTATGAGTGTGAGGGTGTGGGCTTCTTAGCTATGACCACATTCTGAATGTTTGTAGAAGTGAAGGGTGACCACAAGGAGGCAAACTGTCCACTGAATGCCACCAGTACAACAGTGTGTGTGTGTGTGTGTGTACTGACTGTTGGCTCAAATTTAGCTAAGTTGGGAGTTTTGAATGGTATTTTGGCCAGATTTATTTTTTCTGTGCTTTAGGTTGGGGTCAGAATGTTGTCCTTAAGGAGATTTCTGTCCCCTAAGGGAAGGGAGCCGTGTACAGCTTTGACCCAGTGGGATCCTACCAGCGAGACTCCTTCAAGGCTGGAGGCTCTGCCAGTGCCATGCTGCAGCCCCTGCTGGACAACCAGGTAAGGAGCACCTGCCGACTCCTCCCAATGCTCCTGTAGGCTTTTTTGTGGAGTACTGCTGGGTGTGTTTGTTGATTGGCTCACCCAAACCTCATCTCTATTCTGCCAGCTCGGAGGTTTCACCTATCCCCACGGCTGACTTTTTCCTGTATTCAGTTCTGCTCTTGCCATCTTTACCTGAAGGTTGCAAAAAGGCCTTTATCCCCTCTTGTCACCTAATTTTGTATTTTATCTCCACAGTATCTCTTTAACTTGTCCCTCTTCCCTTTACTGCTGATTCAGTTCAGAACTGTATTATTGGGTTTGTTTCCCAGCATCCTTTCTGCCTCACAGCTTACCTTGTTGATCTGGTCTCCTGAAATAGGTTGCATCAGCTGCCCTCTACCTCCTCAGACGTCATACCACACGTCACACCAAGTTGCACCACACGTCACATACCACACCACACTGTGTCACACCATACCACACCACATTACACCACACATCACACCAAGTCACACCACACCTACCGTACCACACATGACATACCACAACACACCCAGACACTGCTCTTCCCTGAAGTGCTGTGCACCTCCTATCTCTGTCCCACACTTGCCCTTCAGTACTTACTAAAATGTCCTCTGCTATAGCTGCCTTTTGGCAGACTTGGTGGCTCTGTCGGGCTGCCCTGCTGTTGTTTCTTCTTGGTAGCAGCAGATTTTACTGCGCTCCGTTCTCATGCATCCATTTGTCTGGATTGTGCTCCTCCAGATGGGGAGCTTTGCCAGTGTTTGTGGGTTGGGGCACTTGGTGCAGCAGGGCCTGGAGGGTTTCTAGGGGTGTTGTAATGTGCAGGATGCATGCACAGGGAGGCACTCATGTCACAGACACCTCATCCTTATCCTGTCCTCCAGGTTGGCTTTAAGAACATGCAGAACGTTGAGCACATCCCACTGACCTTGGACAGAGCCATGCGACTGGTGAAAGATGTCTTCATTTCTGCAGCCGAGAGGGACGTGTACACAGGGGACGCACTCCGGATCTGCATTGTAACCAAGGAAGGCATCAGGGAGGAGACTGTCCCCCTGCGGAAGGACTGATAGAGGTGGTGTTAGTGGAACCCTGGTTAGTTCTGTATCTGGGACTTTGGATGAGTTTTATTAAAAGGAGTGAAGTATACTCATTGTGTTGTAACATGTTTTCTCTAAACAGATCTAAGAAGTAGAATTTCTTCTCTTTCTTTTCTTCATTCTCACATTTTTCTTTCAGATGCATTTTTGTATAAATGAGTCATGTCAGTTTTTTCTTAGACTTACTAGCAAGAAATTTAATTATAGTTGACCTTTTTGGCCAGTTTATCTTGTGAAGAAGGCACTTTGTAAAAAGAACTTGCCTGAAAAGAACATAAAATCACCAAGAAGGGATGGTGTTTATCAGAGTTTTATTAAGACTTGAATGAATGTAAATGGACTATCTTAAAAATCTTCATTTCTGGGACTATTAAGCAAACAATGTGGAGTGGCTGTTTCACAGAAAAATCTTTAGCCAGATTAAAAGGAAATTGTAAAAGTAACTCCTTCCTTATATGGTTATAAGAACTGTAGTAATGTTAACATTGAGACCTGAATATTGAAAAGAGCTAAGAAAAAATTTCTGGGTTAAAACCGTTTAATAATACATTATAATAATAACTTGAGTAAATTTCTTAGTGTTGAGTGAAACAAATAATGTAACGTAACCTAGGGGTTATAATTATGCTTTGTAGTAGAAAGACCTGTGGTGTAATGGCATATTTACTGTGTTATCATACACTCCTAGTAGATACATATTGTAAAAACACTCAGCAAAACATACTCTGCGGCTCCCTATCATAGGCACTGGGAACACATGGTGAAATCTTGTTCATGATTCTCTAACAATTCTGTTGGGATTGTGCAAAGAGAGAATCCATCCTGTGTTTAGACTTCTTTAGGGAAATTTTGTCATGTGAAGAGAGACTGAGAAATCCCACGATAGACCATCTGCAAGCTGGAAAAGCAGCAAAGTTAGTCCCATGGCTCAGTCCAAGTCTGAAGGCAGCAGAACCAGGGAAATCAATGGTGTAAACCTCAGTTTAAGACTGAAGGCAGCTCACTGGGCTAATCCTCCGCCTGCGGCGCCGGCACCCCGGGTTCTAGTCCCGGATGCTCCTCTTCCAGTCCAGCTCTCTGCTGTGGCCCAGGAAGGCAGTGGAGGATGGCCCAAGTGCTTGGGCCCTGCACCCACTTGGGAGACAAGGAGGAAGCACCTGGCTCCTGGCTTCGGATGGGCGCAATGCGCCGGCCGTAGTGGCCACTTGGGGGGTGAACCAACGGAAAAAGGAAGACCTTTCTCTCTGTCTCTGTCTCTCTCTCACTGTCTAACTCTGCCTGTCAGGAAAAAAAAAAAAGACTGAAGGCCAGGGCTGGCGCTTTGGCGCTGCGGGTTAACGCCCTAGCCTGAAGTGCCGGCATCCCATATGGGTGCCGGTTTGAGACCCGACTGCTCCGCTTCCAATCCAGCTGTCTGCTATGGCTTGGGAAAGCAATAGAAAATGGCCCAAGTCCTTGGGCGCCTGCATCTGCGTGGGAGATCCGGAAGAAGCTCCTGGCTCCTGGCTTTGGATCGGTGTAGCTCCGGCCCTTGGCGGCCAGTTGGGGAGTGAATCATTGGATGGAAGACCTCTGTGTGTCCCTCCCCCTCCCTCTCCCCCTCCCCTTCTCTGTGTGTGTGTGTAACTCTGATTTTTCAAATAAATAAATCTTAAAAAAAGACTCATGGCCTAGGACTGGCGTTGGTAGAGTAGCAGGTTAAAGCCTGTGCTTGCGATGCTGGTATCCCCAGTGGACACTAGTTTTAGACCCGACTGCCCCACTGCCGATCCAGCTCCCTGCTAATGTGCCTGAGAAAGCAGCAGAAGATGGCCCAGGTGCTTGAGCCCCTGCACTCAACGTGGGAGACCCAGAAGGAGCTCCTGACTCCTGGCTTCAGCCTGGCTCAGCCCCAACCATTGCAGCCAATTGGGGTGAACCAGCAAGATCTCTCATTCTCTTTTTGGCTTTCCTTCTCTCTAACTCTGCCTTTCAAAAACAAAAGCCAAACTGCTGAAGGCCTGTGAACCAGCAGGGACCGAGGGAAGGGTGGGTGGCGCAGACACCAGAGGGCCTGAGATCTGATGGCCAGTGCAGATGCACTCCAGCTCCTGGAGACAGTGAGCTCATTCCCCCTGCCTCTGCCTTTTGGTTCCGTTCCAGCCCTAGGCAAGCAGATAGTGCTGGCCAATCTGTCTCCTGGAACAGACACCTAGGAAGGGTACTTTACTTTGCTATAGTCCTGCAACCGCTCAAATTAATTCACAACTAAACACAAGAGACTCGCTGAAATGCACATTTGCCATCTTGATGCTTAGTTTATCCTTTTTCCAAATAGTTTCTCATTGGCTTAGAAATTCACTTTTTATTGTATATTTTATTAAGGAATATAAAGTTAATGCATTTCATATATCCAAATTTAGAAACATTGATTGTTTTGTTCCCACCCTACTTCCCACCCATACTCCTACTGTTCTTCCTCCTCCCTCTCCCATTCTTTTTTTTTTTTTTTTTTTTTTGGAGATTTTTATTTATTTGACAGGTAGAGTTACACACAGGGAGAGACAGAAAGGTCTTCCATTGGTTCACTCCCCAAATGGCCACTACGCCTGACGCTGCCCCGATCCGAAGCCAGGACCAGGTGCCTCCCCCCGGTCTCCCATGCGGGTGCAGGGCCCAAGTACTTGGGCCATCCTCCACTGCCCTCCCGGGCCACAGCAGAGAGCTGGACTGGAAGAGGAGCAGCGGGGACTAGAACCCAGCGCCCATATGGGATACCGGCACCGCAGGTGGAGGATTAACCAAGTGAGCCACGGCACCAGCCCCCCCGTTCTTATTTTTCAAAAAGATATTTTAAGTTAACTTTATACTCCAAAGATTAACTACACTAAGTAGAGAGATCAACAAATAATATGAAGAAAAATGTAAAAACAAAGTATTGTTCCTCAACATTGAAGACAAGGGCTGTTCAAAATCATTGCATCATAAAGTATCAATTTTACTCCTATAGATTACCTTTTGAATACTTAGTTACCACAGATCAGAGAGAACATGGTATTTGTCTTTTGGGAACTGGCTTATTTCACTAAGTATAATGGTTTCCAGTTACATCCAGTTTGTAGCAAATGACAGGATTTTTTTTTTTTTTTACTTCTGTATATCATGGTGTATATATGTCATAATTTCTTTATCCAGTCTTCAGTTAGTTGGTGGACATCTGGGTTGATTCCATATCTTAGCTATTGTAAATTGAGCTGCAGTGAACATGGGGGTACAGATAACCTGTCATGTTGATTTCATTTCTGGGATGGCTGGGCTTTCTGAGGTCTCTTCATACTGTCTTCCACAGTGGCTTTACCAGTTTACATTTCGGATACCCTTTTCCCTACATCTTCTCCAGCATTTGTTGTTTGTTGATTACTGTGTGAGAGCCATGGAAATTCATTTTTTAAAGATTTATTTGAAAGGCAGAGTTAGAGGGATACAGATCTTCCATCCACTGGTTCACTCTCCAAATGACTGCAACAGCCAGGACTGGGCCAGGCTGAAGCCAGGAATGTCATCTGAGTCTCCCATGTGGATATAAGGTCCTAGGGACTTGGGCCATCCTCTGCTGCTTTCCCAGGCACATAAGCAGGGAGCTGGGATGGAAGGGGAGCCGGCCAAGATACTCACTGGCCCTCACGGATCTGGTGTCACAGGCACTAGCTTAACCTGCTATGCCACAATGCTGGCTCTACCAGGAATTCATCTTTTAATGTCGTAAATGATATAAATTGGTGTGTCAAGATCCTAACCTCCCAAGCTTTCTAGCAAAGTCCTTCAACTTGAGTAAAGATCAAAAGCACATTATTGGTGTTTCACAATGTCTTTTTCCAAGCTATGATTTATTTGAGCCTAGATTTTCTATAGACAGGACACGATCCCACTTTTGGTATCAGTACTGCCTAGTCCAAAATTTGCTGGCATGTGGCTCTGAGTGGCTTTTGCAGATCTTTTAGCCACAGTTCTCTTGCTCTAAAAAAGAAACTTTTTTTTTTTTAAGATTTATTTATTTATTTGCTTGAATTACACACAGAGAGAGGGAGAGGCAGAGAAGTCTTCCATCTGCTGGTTCACTCATCAGGTGGCCGCAATGGCTAGAGCTGCACCGGTCTGAAGCCAGGAGCCAGGAGCCTCTTCTGGGTTTCCAACGTGGGTGCAGGGGCCCAAGGACTTGCACCATCTGCTTTCCAGGCCACAGCGGAGAGCTGGATTGGAAGTGGAACAGCCAGGTCTTGAACCGGCGCCCACAGGGGATGCCGCCCATATGGGGTGCCACAACGCGGGCCCCTAGAAAAAGAACCTTTCATAAAGACTAGAAGTACAGTTTGCTTGTACGACTGAGTTCTGACTGCTTCACACTGTCAGTTTGCCATTCCTGCCTTCTGCACAGAATGAAAGGCATTGAGGAGATCTGTTCAGAACTATTGAGGGAAGACTGCTTACTCCTAGCACTTTACAACCTGGAATTTGGATACAGGTAGAAGTCTTGGGAAGTGAGCTGCAAGTGGAGCCAGTGACCAGCAGGTGCCGCTCTTGCACCTCTATTTCCACAGGCAACACAGTTCCTGCTTTGGAGACCAATCTGGGAGTTTAGACAAATTGGTAGGAAAATGGTCTTTATCACCCAGATGTGTCTTCTATTACCCTGATAGATTTCCTTCATCTGCTTTTCTGCACCTGTTATACAGCTGAACTCCTCATGGCCCAAGAACACATGGTCATGAATGAGTTTTCTGAGTGTAGAGATGTGATTTTCAAAGTGGCTGGCGAGTGTCTTACATCAGAATTATATAACTTTCACTCAAGATGAACTCCCAGGCCCACCCCAGACCAGCATCTGGGCTAGGACATGGAAGTAGGTGTTTCCAATTCTAGAACTCCTTCAGCTCCTCACTGGACAGGTTTGATCAAAATCAACCCCTGGGACATGAAAAGGGATTTTTATTAGAGCTTGACCTCACATACTGGTTAAGAGCTGGTTAAATGGTCTCTCTGAAGCTGTTTCTGTGTTTGATGCTAGAGGTTGAAATCCACAGCACAGGCTATTATGGGGGAGGCCGGTGGGGTGGGGTGGGGCTGAGATGTGGTATGGAGTGCTGAACTCAAGGACAGAGTGGACTGACCTGGGACACCTGTGCCAACCTCACTGCCTCAGACTTCCCACTTCATTAGTCATGTGCCGGCCTTCTGTGTTGTAGGCCAAACGTGCACCTGGTGCAGGAGCTGGGGAGAAGCTGAAGAAGAGCCTGGTGAGGGCTGAAGGAGCTGGGAGTGCTGGTATAGTCCACACCAGCCGGTGAGCCAGCACAGACAATCCACCGTGCCCACCTGTGCCTGAGCAGAAAGAAGAGGCAGCTGCTGCTGCCCCTTCCGCTTGGCGTCAGCCACTCGTCCAGTGCCTGTCGGTGGTTTTCATTACTGCATAAAGTTCTCTAGCTTCTTGCTCTTCAGCCCCTCTCGTGGGCCACCCTCCCGGAGCCTCCTAAACGCTTCCCTCGGGAGCTGTGAGCTGGTTCCCCCATCCTCACCTCAGAGATTGTGCTAAACCTGTTTGACTTCATGTAATGCCCCCTTCACTTTAACTCCTGAAAGCCCAGAAAATTTTTTACTATCTTTGAGGTTTTCCCAACTCAAACATTCCATTTATTTCTTCTGAGCATCTATGAACTTGGTGTTTATGTTCAATATTAGTGCAATTTTTTGCTACTTTTTTGTGTGTGTTTGAAAGAATGCTAGAACAGGGCAGGGTATGGAATCTTCCATCTGCTGGTTCACTCCCAAAATGCCCACAACAGCCAGGAACTCCAGCCAGGTCTCCCACATGAGTGGCAGGGGCCAAAGTACGTGAGCCATCATCCGTTGCCTTCCCAGGTGCATTAGCAGGGAGGTGGAAGGGAAGCAAAGTAGCGGGGACTCAATTAGGCGCTCTGATATGGGACGCAGGTGTCCTAAGTGGCAGTTTAAGCTGCTGCGCCATACTGCTGACCCCTTGCTATATCTTAATATTGCCTCTATTTCTTACATCTCTGTTGGGTAAATTTGGGTGGCTGGAGGTACTTCAGGCCTTCATAGAGGCACAGATATGTTTAAAGGATGCATGGCGTCCACAAGCAGCTCAGACCCCTGGCTTTGGTCTGCTGGTGCAAAGGGACTTCAAACTCCTTGTTTTTAAGTTGTCAGTTCTGTGGGGAAGGCAACTGTGTCCACAGGCAGTTTGGACAAAAGGGTGTGTGCAGGCACTCACTGTGAGTTCTGCTCCACAGGACAAAGGGTGTTTGAGCTCTGTGTTGTCCTCAGGGTCACTGTTGGTTTGTCTGTTGGCATCCTGTGCCTGGCTTTTCTCTTGAACAGGGAGGGTTCACAGGATCTATGTGTGCCTTTCAACATGGTGACCGTTTACCGCTCCCAGTGAGAGGAGAGGGGCTGTGACCATGCAGCCACGAGACCCTGTCAAGCTCAGTGCCCGCTCTGCTCTGGAGGAGCTTCCATGCCTTGGCTGTACTTTGGGATGAGTGGCTGCCTTGCTGCTTGTGTATCCTTTGAAAAACAGTTCTTCTAAGATAGGAGAATATTGTCAGTTGATATTCATGGGCTGACTTTTAGAATACTTACTCATTTTTATTTGAAAGGCAGAGGCAGAGAGATCTTTTGTTTTCTGTTTTACTCCCCAAATCCCCAGAACTTCCAGGGCTACCAGGCTGGGCCATGCTGAAGCCAGGAGCTTAGAACTCTTATCTGGGTACCCCTTTTGGGTAACAGGGCCCAAATACTTGAGTCACTGCTGCCCCCAAGGGTGTGCTTAGCTGGGAGCTGGATCAGAACTGCTGTAGACAGGAGGCAGACCAGGCTTTTTTCCATGTGGGATGTGACTTGATCACTGTGCCAGAACCCACCCCCATAGGCTGACTTTCTCTTCTTTCTTTATTTTTTTTTTTAAGATTTTATTTATTTGAGAGGTAGAGTTACAGATGGTGAGAGGGAGAGACAGAGAGAAAGGTCTTCCATCTGTTGGTTCACTCCCCAAGTGGCCACAATGGCTGGAGCTGCGCCAGTCTGAAGCTGGGAGCCAGGTGCTTCTTCCCGGTCTCACACATGGGTGCAGGGGTCCAAGGACTTGGGCCATCTTCTACTGCTTTCCCAGGCCATAGCAGAGAGCTGGATTGGAAGAGGAGCAGCCAGGACTAGGACCAGCGCCCATATGGGGTGCTGGCACTGCAGGTGGAGGATTAACCTACTGTGCTGCAGGCTGACTTTTTCTAAAATGTGGTCCTCTAATTTGTCCACAAGCAGGCCAGTGGCCTGATCTCTGCACTGACTGCTGCTGGGGAGTTGGCAAACTCTCAGAAGGCAGGGAGACCTTGTCTTCCCTGAGCATTAGGGCCCCATGTCCCTCTCCTAGAGACCACCAGATGGCAGTGTTGACATATCCAGTCTGGCCTCGGCCTCAGGGAAGACCACAGTTAGCTGCCCAATTTTTCTCAGTGCTCAGATTTGGCTGTGCTCCTGCAAGGGAGCCTTGAGCCTGATCATAAATCCTGTTCTGTAACCTGGAAGTAAGGACAGCCTGTTGATGCTCTAAATCTCAGTGCATCCTGTAGTGAAGTGGGAAGGGCAGAACTGGCAGTGGTCTGTCCTGGGGTATACTGGGAGTGAGGAAGGAGAAGGGACTGGCTACAATTCGGGGAGTCCAGAATCGAATAACAGATTTCTTCTGGAGCCAGAGACTTGTAAACAGGGAGACTAATGAGAAAGGGAGAGAGTGTTCAAGTGGTTTGTCCAGGCTGGTGATGGGTGGCAGAGCTAAGATCAAGACTCAGTATTTCAGTAGTGGAACTCCCAGCTAATATGCCGGGGAAAGCAGAAGATGGCCGTAGTGCTTGGGTTCTTGCCCCCACGTGGGAGACCTGGATGCAGTTCCAGGCTCCTGGCTTCAGCCTGGCCCAGCCTTAGCTGTTGTGGCCATTTGGGGAGAAATCCAGCAGATGGAAGACCTCTCTCTGTCTCCCACTCTCTGCCACTCTGCCTTTCAGATGAATTTTAAAAACAATTTTAAAAAGAAAGCGTGTGTGTGTGTGTGTGTGTGTTTTACTCTCCTCCTCTCTCTCTGGGTTTCTTGGTTTTGTGCTATCTGGTCCTTTTTGCGTCTGTTCATCAGTAGATTTCAGTTGGACCTTGTTGTGACGCACCAAGCAGCGGATCCGTGTGCGCCACTGAGGTTCTCAGCTGAAGATTTTGCAGAGGTGACAGCAGTAGAAAATGCCCAAAAGCCGTGAAGCAAGACCTCTGCCTGTGGGAGTTCTGGGTTCCCACCACCCCACAAGAAAGAGCCTTTCGGGCTGGCGCTGCGGCTCAACAGGCTAATCCTCTGCCTGTGGCGCCGGCACACCAGGTTCTAGTCCTGGTCGGGGCACCAGATTCTGTCCCAGTTGCTCCTCTTCCAGGCCAGCTCTGCTGTGGCCCGGGAGTGCAGTGGAGGATGGCCCAAGTGCCTGGGCCCTGCACCCCACGGGAGACCAGGAGAAGCACCTGGCTCCTGGCTTCGGATCAGCGTGGTGCGCCGGCCGCAGCGGCCATTGGAGGGTGAACCAACGGCAAAGGAAGACCTTTCTCTCTCTCTCTCACTGTCCACTCTGCCTGTCAAAAATTAAAAAAAAAAAAGAGCCTTTCGCCTCCTGGGGCTGGCGTTGGTGTGGCACTTGCCTGCTTGCTGCAGGTTATTTTGCTTTGTTTCTTATTTGCTCAGAGAGAAATCAAGTCCGTGATAGCCTTGTCACAGTGGGAGAGAAAGGGAAGTGTAACTATAATGATACTATTTCCTAAAACAGGGGTTAAAACATGCTGTAATGTAGGGTCTGGGCAACTACTTGAACTCAGGGCTAGCCTTGAAACGTGAATATGTGTAGCAGACTTGTTTATGAGTCCCTGTTCAATTTTGTTTTTCTTTTTAAACACTGTTTATTTCAAAAGCTATATCTTTTCTCCCCCTTTTCTATTCTGCATTCTTGACTCCTCGTGTGCACAGGTCTGTCTGCTTTTAACAGCTGATTTTTGGGAGCCCTGCCTGGGCAGTAAAATTGGGGAGGCTGCTGCTTCCTCTGGGATGGTTTCATGTTTTCTTCTTTAAAATCCTGAGAGGGGCCGGCACTGTGGCATAGCAGATACAGCTACTGCCTGCAGTGCCGCCATCCCATATGGGCACCAGTTCGAGTCCCAGCTGCTCCAGTTCCAATCCAGCTCTCTGCTATGGCCTGGGAAGGCAGTAGAAAATGGGCCAAGTCCTTGGGCCCCTGCACCCACAGGGGAGACCTAGAGGAAGCTCCTGGCTTCGGATTGGCATAGCTCCAGCTGTTGTGGCCAAATGGGGAGTGAACCAGCAGATGGAAGACATGTGTCTCTGCCTCTCCTCTCTGTGTAACTCTGACTTTCAAATAAATAAATCTTAAAAACAAAAAAATTCCTGAGAACCTCAGCTGTGGTCCTGTAGACTACACCAGCCCTTCTCTTAGGGCTTCCTGGGAGGTGCCACCTGCAAATTCTCTCGAAAATTCTCAGCATTAGGCAAGACCCCCAGGGAACCTGCCAGCCTTCTTGTGCCTGGGTTTTGGGCTCATGAAAAAATTCCCAGGAAATTTGTGGTTTCCTTATAAATTTCTCACAGAAAACTTTGCTTGAAAGCTGTGTGCAGCCGGCCATCAGAGGTCAGTGCTTTTGGAGGGAAGGTGTGGCCACAAGGAGGAGCAGAGAGCCAGGAGAGCCAGGGAGATCCGATTCATGGGGCAACACCAACAACCCAGTACTAGAGAAATCACAGCCACATTGCCAGATTAGGAGAGCCTGGGTTACCGAAGTATGATATTTTAGACATCAGGATTTGCTTCTTTTTGTGTATTTAGGGGAGGAACTGGGATGTTTTATACAGACACCCACTGGGCTCCTTTAGCCTTTCTGCTCAGGCACCTCCTGAGTCCTGAGGACACAGCGGGGAGTGGGGAGTGCAGTGCACGTCTCTGTAGACAGCAGGCACACAGCCCGAGGAGCACTGAGAATGGGGTGTGGGTGCAGAGAGGGGTGCGCGTCAGCCGCAGGTGAGCGACCACAGCGGGGCTGTGCAAAGAGTTGAGTGACAGCAAGACACTGGGGATGTGAGCCAGGGTCTCGCCACCCTCTCTGCACCAGCCCTGAGGATGAAGCAGTGGACAGAACAAAGCCGAGTTTTTCCCCTCAAGTTACCAGTGACTGGGAGAAAGAGGCCAGGCATGGGTGGGAGCCCTGGGAGGTGAGAAAGCCTTGAGGGCAAAGGGGGAGGAAGGAACTTCCTGCTGACAGGCAAAGCGAGGTGAGGCTTCCATCCTTTGTAAGCCAACAACCTCTGGTTCTTACCTGAGCCACAGAGCGAGGCTGAAGCCCTAACCCTGCCATAGGCAGCGTCTTACAGCTCTTTTCTTGGTTCCCTCTGAGAAAAGGGCTGAAGTGTGGCTCAGCAGAGCTCATCTGGAAGGGGAACCTTGTAGGAGGGCAGCATTTCTGTTCTGGACGCCTTCAGTGACCAACCGTGGGGAAGTTTAAAGAACTGAAGTGCTCTGGGGTTGCTGTGGAGCCCTGAGAGTGGTAGCTTTAAAGGCGGGAGGGCAGCAGGGCAGACTCGGCGCCGACTTGCACAGAGCACAGCGCTGCACCAGTGCTGCAGGCACAGGAGAGCAAGTACAGTGGCTCAGAAGAAAAACGTCCAGGTTGACCGAGAGCAGTGGCCCAGTGCGGGTGGTTTTCTTGGTTTCAGAGACAGCCTCGAGTGAACTTTTAGCACTTTCTCAAATTTTAGGACATAAGTTCATAAATTTAGAATTGTATATTTAATAACTCCCCTTACATATTTGCATGATTTCAGAAGAACCAACTAAACTTTCTAAAGTATTTTATTGTGATTGTGGCTGTGATTTAGTGATCAACTTAATGAAACACATCTCCCTGGTAGCTTAGAAAAGAATCCATTTGTTCCTTGAGAGAGCCTCACTCGCCCCGCTGAGGTGCAGTCAGCAGGTGTGCCTGGTCTTCTGACTGGCAGGCCCTCCCCAGCCATGCGTACTCTGGGGGTGGGTGCCGGCAGCTCAGACCCTGATTCGCCTGTTCAGTATGGAGCTGCACAATTAACCAGGAAAACCCAGAGTCTTAGAAGATGTGTACAAAGGCTCCACCTGTGCTTTATGCAGGTGAAAGGAGCCTCGTCTGCAGCGCGCATTTCAAACCCTGGTGAAACAAGTGGTGTTGGAGCGCGGGCCGACATGCCGAGAGCCAGTGTGTCCCCACAGACATGAAGGCAATGCCAAATGAACAACGACTGGGCTTCCTGATCCACTGCAAGGGTCCCCTCTGTGAATGGGAGACACCGACACACTGTCTCGCACAGCACCCACAGAACCAAAGGACAAGGACCGGAAAGGCTCGTCAGAGGTTTGGGGTGTGTCCGAGGGCAAGCATACTCTTTAGTGAATCTGCACAGAGCTGCAGGGGAAAATTAGAATTTCAACACAGAGAAGACTGGAATCTTCATTTGCTGGAAATTTCTGGCTGGCGTGGAGTGAGGCCCTCTGGGTGCCCCAGCACACCTGACTCTGACCCCTCCCTCTGACGTGGGCTAGCACGGGTCTGTCCCAAACCAGAGTAGTTCCCTGGAGGTGAATATCTTCCCTTTGCCTTTTAAAGTGCCCGGCATGCTTTGGTTAATAATAATCACACACGATTGTTTCCTTGACTTTCTCTGATGCTTCATTTATTCATTCACATATGCATCTCAAATGCATATGACAGAAGCCAAGAGACTGGCAAACTGAGCCCTGTACCTTGACCCACTTCAGTAAGTGCTCAAGGCCAGCCCATTTCATTCCCCCTCCCCATTGCCTTCCTCCAGGTTATGCTAAAGCAAATCAGCAAGTCTGTCATTTCATTCATAAATACTTTAGTGCTTCTAAAAGATAATGGCCATAATTTACAATATAATCAAAATACCATAGTCATACGTCTAAGATCAACTACATATCCAGTCCATGTTCACATTTCCTTGATTGTCTCATAAGTGTCCATGAACCGGGTCATTGCTGTGGTTTAGCAGGTTAAGCCTTGGCCTGCAGCGCCGGCATACCATATGGGCACTGGTTCATGTCCTGGCTGCTCTACTTCCAATCCAGCTCCCTGATAATGGCCTGGGAAAGCAGCAGAAGATGGCCCAAGTGCTTGGGCCCCTGCATCCACGTGGGAGACCAGAAGAAGCTCCTGGCTCTTGTCTTCTGACTGGTCCAGCTCTGACCATTGTGGCCATTTGGGGAGTGAACCAGAGGATGGAAGATATCGCTCTCTGTCTCTCTCTCTCTCTCTCCCTTTTTGTAACTCTGCCTCTCAAATAAAAAAACTTTTTAAAAATGTCCATGAACCATTCGCTCATATTTGGAGCCAGGTAAGTTGCCTCTCTCCCACTCTCCCTTGAACTTTCTCAGGCACCAGGTTGTTTGTCCAGCAGAGTCCCTGCATCCAGATATCACTAACTGCATTCCTACAGTAGCTGTCCCAGTCTTTCCCTATATATTGGTAGTTTGGGAAGCTTGATTAGATTCTGCTCAATTTTCCATCCACAGAACAGTTTGGTTCATATAAGTCTTACTGCTTACATGAGCAAATGAGACCACTTTCTACTGAGCAGTAATGTACTACGATAGTAGTCTTTCTGTGATGTGACATATCAGAGTATTGTGGACTTTTTTGAATATATGCCAACATGAGATAGGAAAAGCCAGAAAAAAACCAGAAGGCCTCTTTAGATTCTAGAATCACAGCCCGGGCAGCACCTGAGCCTTGGGTCATGCAAGCCACCTGGGGCCCGGAACCTGCCTGGCACACACGGCTGCAGCCCTGCCTGCAGGCCCACACACTTCCCAGCTTCCCCTTCAAGGCAATGCATTTTTCTTCCAAGGCTTATTTAGGCTTATTTTTAACAGATTTCTACTTGATCATGTTACCTCAGTCTGTGTTAATATAAATGTCACTTCCCTTCTCAAATAACAGATTTTCCGTATCTGGTCCACTGGGGATTATTTTGCTTGTGATTCCCCTTAGAAGTTAGCCGAGAAAATGCCCAGTTTTCTGTGCTCCTTGCTGGTTATCTCTCCGGTTTACGTATTGTATTCCGAGGGATAAGAGTGGTGATGCAGTGCTGCTGGTCTCGTTGTCACCTCTGCCATTATCTTTATCATCGCTGCGTTGAGACTATTTTAGTGCGTGTGCCTCAGCGACAGCTGGGAGCCGCATTTAACCCGCCAGCTGAAACGTCTCACGAGTGCCCTTCGTGTTCCAGCCGTGGCAGACAGCTCTGCCTGATACCAAGGGCGGCAGCAGGGTGGATGTGACTTAGGCATCTTCTGGGAGGCTCAGGTGGCCCAGGTTCCCTTTTAGAAACCTCAGAGTCAAGCTATTCGTGGGGATGACTCTTGCAGGCTCCAGCTGCCTGGCCTGCTCCCTGCCATGTGCTGCACATCCCAGATGGCCTTAAAAGGACAGGACTTGGAAATGCTGCCCTGAGTGTGGGCTGCACAGGACCGCAACTCGTCTCTGAGACGGCAAGGGAGGGGTCTGTGGGAGACAGGGGTCCTCTCAGACACCAGCCTCAAGATAGCCTGGCCATTCTGGACTTCTCTGAATAGCAGCCACACATCAGACATAACCCAGGGAAAGCCTTTGGAAACCTCTCTGCATTGTATGCTTGTCGCACTTTGAACAGACTTAAAATGAAAAAAGAGGTTAACATTTCTTATTTATTTGAAAGGCAGAGTTACAGAGATGGATGGGGGAGAGACAGAGCAAGAGAGAAAGACATTCCATTGCTGGTTCACTCCCCAAATGGCCCCAATGCCAGGGCTGAGCCAGGAACTCCATCCAGGCCTCCCACATGGGTGACAGGGACCTAGATACTTGGGCCGTCTTCCACTGCTTTCCCAGGCCATTAGGGAATGGGATCCGGAGTTGAGTAGCCAGGAGTCAAACCAGCAGTCATGGAATTCTGATGTCTCTGGCAGTTTAACCCACTGCACCACAACACCAGCCTATAGACTATTATTCTAAGGCACAAAATACTATTCTCTGATTTTCCTAAAACCAAACTGTTCAGGTTTCATGATGTCTGCTTGCTGCCACAGCTGGAGTTGGATGGAAAGGGATGTGTGTGCCTTGGGGAGGCCCAGCGCACCAAGGGTGTCCCCTGTCATCATGGTCACCTTGGATGGTGGTCATGGGCAGCACTCACTGCCAGGGCTGCCAGTTTCTAGGCAGAATGAAGAGTCTTGTCTAGAAGGGAAGCACCTGTTTGCCCTCAGCCTCTCCCTGACTCCACGGCAGAACCAGCTTCCTGGGAAAAGCATGGGTGCGCGTGGCCCACAGCCAGGCCAGTCTGGCAAGGACAAACGCGGGGAAGACCAAGAACAGCCACAGGTTGCAGCGACCTTGTGTAGCTCTGCTGAGCTCTCAGGTAGGCTTGGGTGGCAGGGGAGCCACCGGACATTTACAAGGTGTCAGGCCTGAGTAGGCACCCAGGTGCAGTCTTTCAGAGACTCTGACAAGAACTGGACATTTACCTGAGCCAGGGGCAAGGGCCCCAGAGGTGCTCTGCTTTCTGTACTTTTGCAAAGGGCTGAGCTGTCAGTACCTGTGGATGGGCTCCTCTCCTCAGCTTTGCACTCACATTGTCACCAGGATGACCAGTGGCCTTGCTGCTACTACTCAGCCCTGCGCGATAGAGTCAAGCTCAGATCCTGGTCCCCTCCCCTCACCCAGCTTCTGATTTTCACCAAGCTGCTGTCGGTGTCCACGGACACTTGCACAGTCCGTGGACACAGGCTCTGGAAGCCAGCAAACGCAGCAGAAGGCCCACCCCGGGCCCACCCCATCACCCCTACCCGAGGGGCCAGGCTTCCTCAGCCTTCCCCAGAGGTGTGGGTGGGGCATGAGAGAGGCAACATGGGGACACCCCCATGCCCACGCTGGCCCACAGCAGGCCCCATTGTTCTTGTGAGCCGCATGCCAGAGGGGCCCATGACCCACCCCCCCATGGGCCTCCTTCCTATCCTGGCTCATCACTGTCCCCTCCAGGCTGTGCCTCCTGGAGGCAGGGACCCCGCCACCTTTGTACCCTCCACCCCAGGTCCAAGGCTATCATTCCTGCTTAATAATTGTGTGTTAAAATAATTCCATTCTGTAGGGTTTTTGTGAAGAAAACTGTGGCTGGTAGCTATTAATACCGTTAATTCTTGAAGAAGTCACTGTTACTAAATGCAGCTCTGCAGGGAAAACCTTCCAAATATAGGGTGGGCGGCAGGGCCGGGTGGGAGAGATGAAAAGAATTCTTGGCGGTAGGAAGTTTGAGGAAGCCCTGAGCTAGCGCCTCCTCCCATCCCCCTGGGGACTCCATCTCCATATTAAGCATTTGTTTTCTGAGCTTAGGAGGCAGCAGCTGCCACAGAGGGTTGGACGCAGTGCTTTGCAGCTGACCGGTGCCCTCGCTGCTGGCCTGAATTGGCTTCTTCCCTCTGTCTGGCTCGATGCCTGCTGGCCCTCCCAGAGCTGGCCACTAGCCCTGAGGCCCCATGGGGCAACTTTGCTGCAAGCCGCCCTGAGATTTGGGACTGCTCTTGTCACCTTGGGCTTCTGTTAAAGTTTTTTATGTGTAAAACAGCAACATGTGATGACGGCTTTCAGATCCCAAGGCTGAGCTCACCAACCCAAGAGTGAATTTCGGCTTTTATGAGAACACTAATAAAGTTAGAAACACTAGATCACATTTAATGACGTCCATTTTTTAAAATAAAGAATATGGTTTAGATTCAGAACCATTTCAGAAGATCCCAAATGTGGCCACATGGATAAAGTCATTTATTTAAGCTTCAGTAACGCAGGTTTGAAGGCCTGCACGACATGCAGTGGGGCAGCTTTTCTGACACGTGCTGCTCCACGACTGCCAGTTTTAAAAATTGGGTTAAATGCGTGTTTGGTTTGTTTGGTTTTTGTAAAATTATAAAATCACACTCATGCAGACAACACACAGAGAAAATGGATTGGAAAGAAGTGCACCAAAATATTAAATGCTGAGGATGGGATTAGGATTGATTTTCTTCCTTTTTCATACCAGGTACCAGTTTTCAAGTAAGACAGGAAACCTTAGAAAGATAGCCATGGTTTGCATCTGCGTAAGGGATATGAGACTTGTCAGACTCAAGATAGAGTTACTTTTGTTAACCCTAACAAAAATATAAATAAGCTGGGAGGTCATGAAGAAAGGGTTCTGATGCGTGGTTCATAGTCACTGTCACAGAGGACTCTGCCAGAACCGCAGACTTACCCAGGAAGCGCTGCTGCATGAGCACCTGCCCCGCACTCGTCTCTGACCGGATCCTGGCTTGTACACCCTGAGGCAGGTCCCCTGGCGCCCACCTTGTCGGATACCCCACGAACTACGGCGCAGGTCTTCCTGCTGCGGTGCCCTGCTGTCCCCAGGTCACTGTCGTTACCCTGTAGAGACCCTGATTGTCATGTTGTTTAGGTTGACAGGCAAAGTGGCTGCAGGAAAATAGTTGTCTGGGCCTAATTTTTGTCAGCTGCTGGGACCGGTGGCAGAGCACTATGAAGCACTTCCCGAGTCTTCACTTGGAACCCAGAAGTCTGGAGCTGTTCTTTGCCCAATGTCCACTTCCAGTGCTGGTCCTGCCCAAGGGTTCTTGGTGTCCACATCCTTACCTGGACAGCAAGTGACTCTTGCCTCCCCCCTGCTGACTCATTTCATGGTCACTCCACCGGGCTCTGCAAGCCACTTGCAGCGTGAATGACCCTGCTGTGTGCACACTGCCCTGTCGCTGACCCGCCTGCCTTCCCCCAGGATAGATCCAGGCCCTGGTCTTAGGGCAGTAGGTGGAGGTCCATGTCTCTGAGGGCCCAGATCCCAGGCAGATAAAGTCATTTCTAGCTCACTTCCTTAAAGAAAGAAAGGTGGGAGGGAGTGCAGGACCAGTCTTGGACAAAAGTTCCCTGTGACATTCTCTAATCGATCCCTGTCCCAGTCTCCCACCTTTGGCAACCACTGATTTGCTTTTCTGTTCCTCTAATCTCTTCCAGAATGTCATATAAATGGACTCGTCCAGTGTCCTAGCCCACTCTGCGTTGCTCCAGCTAAAATCCTGGAGAGGAGCTTCTTGGAGAGAAGGTTCATGGCAGCTCACAGGCTGCAGGTTGCTAGACCAGAATGGGGTGGCCCCGGAGACTGGCGTCTGTGGAGGCGACTCAGTGGGTGCAGAGCAGGATCCATGGTGAGCCAGGAAGCAGAGAGAAAACCTCCACAGAGCTGGAGCTCAGACCCTCCACCCTTTCTGGAGAACCAGGATTAGTCCATCAGCCATTAACATGAAGACATCAGAGTCTAAACACCTGCATGAGCTTTGGGGAGAGTCGTCTGTGGCCTTATAAAAATGCAACTTTTTATCTTGAGGTAATTGCAGAGTCACTGGTATTTGTAAGAAATAATATGGCCGCTGATGCTTTCCCGTGGTCACACATGGCAATCAGATCTCCACACTGGGAGGCTCGAGACAGAGAGAGTTTCTGTCAACACCAGGCTTTTATACCCCATCCACTGCCCTCTTTGTGCAACCCCCGAAAGCCCCGGTGCTGTTCCCTGTTTCTGTGACTTTGTCATGGCTGTAATGTTATATGAGGGTATGTCGACAAGTTCATGGAAAAATCAATCAAAAGATGCTTATTTGGGCCGGTGCCATGGCTCACTAGGCTAATTCTCCGCCTGCGGCGCCGGCACCCCGAATTCTAGTCCCAGTTGGGGCACCGGATTCTGTCCCAGTTGCTTCTCTTCCAGTCCAGCTCTCTGCTCTGGCCCAGGAAGGCAGTGGAGGATGGCCCAAGTGCTTGGGCCCTGCACCCGCATGGGAGACCAGGAGGAAGCACCTGGCTCCTGGCTTCGGATTGGTGTAGAATGCCGGCCACAGCGCGCCGGCTATAGCGGCCATTTGGGGGGTGAACAAACAGAAAAAGGAAGACCTTTCTCTCTGTCTCTCTCTCTCACTGTCTAACTCTGCCTGTCCAAAAAAAATGCTTATTTGGTGCAAAGAATTTTATGATCTATGCAAAGCTTTCTCATGACATGAATTTTCTTTCTTTTTTTTTTTGTGGGGGGGGGAGGTAAAATAGCAAGGTTTATTAGGAAGGGACATCTGCTGGGCACCTCTCCAGACATGACATGAATTTTCCATAGGCTTCCTGGAGAACCCTCAGATACATGGGATCACCCAACATGTGACCTCTGGGACTGGCTCCTTTTACTCAGCAAAATTCCCTTGGGATTCATCCCATTGCAGGGTCCCATGGTGTCTGTCTGCCGACACCACTCAGTCTTGGCTCCTGTGGCAATGTGATAAGACTTGAAATTGTGCAGGCTGAGGTTTCCTGCTTTACTCTTCTTTTCCAAATTGATTTAGCTGTTGCTTTGTCTTTTGATATAAATGTTAGAACAGTCTTGTGTATTTCCATGAAGATATTGCTGAAGCTTTGATAGCTGTTGTGTTAATCCTTTGTGTCAATTTCACTTGGCTGTTTTCCAGCCCATGAACATGGATGTCTCCCTGCTTGTTTGGATTCTTTTTGACTCTTTCTTCAGTGTTGTGTAGTTTTCAGCAACAAATCCCGTTCACATTTTGCTAGACTTACTACTAAGTATGTCAGCATCTTTTGAGCGATTGTAAATGAAACGGTATTTTGATTTTGGTGTCCATGTGTCCATTACCAGTATACAGAAATGCAATTGATTTCTGTATGTTTGTTTTGTTCTCTGTGACCTTGCTGCACTCACTCTTTAGTTTTGGGGGTCTCTTTTGCAGATTCTTTGAGATTTTCTGTGTAGACAAGGAGTCACCTGGAAAAGAAAACAGTTTTGTTTCTTCCTTTGCAACCCATCTGCCCCCCATTCTCTCTCTGGTCTGCACTGTGGTGGGTCAGGGGAGGAGCAGAAACCCCTGCCTCAGAGCCAGTCTCTCTGGATAAGAATTTTGGCTTCCAACGTGAACAGTGATGCCAGCTGTAGGCTATTCTGCAGATGCTCTGTATCTAGTTGAGGAATGTCCCCCGGTCCTATTTTTATAATAGTGGATGTTGGATTTTGTCAAATGCATTTTCTGAATCAATTGATGTGCTCACATGACTTTTCTTCTGTAGTCTGTAATACTGTGGAATATGTATGAGAGTTCTTCAAAAACTGTGGAAAACAGAGTTTAAAAACAGGGTTTTTTTTTTGGGGGGGGGGTGCAATAAAAGCAAAAAATTGAAAACCATGCAGGAAGCTGAATGAGAAATAGAGGAGCTGGGACTTGAACCCAGCTCCTGCCAGGGACTCTAGGGGCCCCTGAACAGGAAAGAAAAACAGCAAAGAAAAAACTCATGATGTAATTCTCCAGGACCCCTGAGGGAGGGGGAGACTGGAGACCAGGAATAAACACAATGTTATCTTTAGATGTTGTTGCATCTACTAAATGGACTGATTGAGGTCTTCTTTTTCTATACACGGCAGGCTACTCCAATGTCAGTTCCCTAACTGCCTCATGTAGCATACCTCATTAGCAGGCAGTTGCAGTTCCCTGGTTGGTTGTTATCCCTGCTTTCTGCTCCTCCCCCGATTAGTTAAATTTTTACTCCTCAGAAAGGAGCCAATCAGAGAGAGGCACTTTGTGTATAAAAGAGCCAGCACTGGCAAGCTTGTTTGACAATTCCTCCCTAAGGTTTCTTGCTTTCAATAAATCTTGCTTTGCTCACTGTCCCTGTGAGAGTGGAAATAATTCTTCGTGTAAGGCAAGAAATTGGATCACCCTCATCATCCCACAACACTTTGATGTAGGATGCCAGTGTCCCAGGCAATCAATCCTCAGAACCACAGCACCCACTGCTCTTCTTCTTCTTCCTCCTCCTCCTCCCCCTCCCTTCTCTTTTCTTCTCTCTTCCCCCCTCCCTGTTTCTTCTCCTTATTTTTCTTCTCCCCCTCCTTTTCCTAATGCCTGCAACAGCTGGGACTGGGGTGAGCTGGAGCCAGGATCCAGGATCCAGGATCCAGGAAATAAACCCAGGTTTTCCATGTGGCTGGCAGGAAGCTAATCATTGCTGACTCCCAGTGTGCACATCAGGAGGAAGCCAGAGTCAGCAGTCAGAGCTGAGCATTGCCCTCATGCACTTCAGTATGGGACATAGATGTCATACTGGACTCTTAACCACTAATCTAAATTCCTACCCTCCCCAGGTGTGTTGACCCCATTCCCTCTGTTGTGGTCTAGGGCTTCCTCCCTCTGTCACTCTGTTTCTGGTGTGTGTTATTTATCTTTCATTACTAACTGATCATCCTTGCCAGAAACTAATGTGGTTTATTCCTGGCATCACAAGGAATCAAGAGGGCCTCTCTTGTTCCCAGTGCCCCGCTAGCTACTGTCCCATTACTCTGATTCTTTTTATAGTCAACTTCTCAAAAACTTTGTCTCCAAATGGGAATGCCACTTCTTTCCTTACTGCTCCCTCTTCTCATTCTGATCTGGCTGGCTCTGTTTCACACCACTCACTAAAATGCTCTTGTCAAGACACCAGCAATCTTCTTGTTGCAAATCTAACAAAGAGTTATTTTCCTTTGCCACTGCCTTCTGACTTGAAATAGCTTTTCTCTTTGCCCCAGTGGTGCAGTATGCTCTGGAGCTCAGTCCTGATTGATCTTTTCTTCCTGCATACTTTCCTTTTCAACCAGTCTTGGGCCACTAATTATATGCTGGTCACTCTTAAATGTATATTTATTGTCCAAACCTCTTCTCAGAATCCTAAATATTCAACTGTCTACTACATGACTGTATGGAAAGTCTCTTCTGTACCTCCAACTTAAGTTGCAGGCTGAATTGTTGGTGTAGCTCCACCTTCAACCTGTTCTTCATTAGTTGCTCAGGCCATGGACCTGAGCACTCTTTATGTCTAGTCTAATACAGTCTCAGTTCCACCCCTCCCATGTATACCAGACCCACCATACCTTATCTGCAGTAATTGTGATCAAAATCATCCCCAGCAGCCTGGATCATTCCAATAACCACTGCACAGATTTCTATGGCTGCTCTCTCAATAAATATCACCTCAGACCCAGAGTGACCTTCTAAGACTATATTGAATCATGCCCATCTTTCTTGCTGCTCTTGGGACAAAATTCAAGCTTGTGAGCACGACCTAGAACAAAGCACAAGTACGGCAGCTCCAGGTGGGATGTCCACAGGTGACCCAGCTCAAAGGGGTTGCAAATCTCAGAGCAACCAAGGTTTCAGAAGACATTCTTGGAATTAACAAAACTCGCCATCGTGGCCAGCTGCCATTGGGATACAAACCTCAGATTAGATCTCACTTCAAATTTTTGTCCCACTCTAAGGCTCAATTTCAAGAGGAGATCGTTGAGCTGAGTGTTGTCTAGGCTTCTCATGGTGCTGATGTGTGTGTGTGTGTGTGGGGGGGGGTTGTTCATGAATATGTGGACTCAGAAACATCCTACCAACATTGGGGTCTGCTGGATTTGTGGAAAGTGTGTTTTCATTTACAAAAGTATGAATTAGAAATTCAGAGATTCTATCATTGATGTAAACCCAAAAGTTGAAACGACACAGACCTCACGTGGTACAGCTTACAGTCTCCCAGAGCAACTTTAGTCACCGGCTGCAAAGAAACATCTCTATTGGCCGGCGCCGTGGCTCAGTAGGCTAATCCTCCGCCTTGCGGCACCGGCACACCAGGTTCTAGTCCCGGTTGGGGCACCGGATTCTGTCCCAGTTGCCCCTCTTCCAGGCCAGCTCTCTGCTATGGCCCGGGAGTACAGTGGAGGATGGCCCAAGTGCTTGGGCCCTGCACCCCATGGGAGACCAGGATAAGCACCTGGCTCCTGCCATCGTATCAGTGCGGTGCGCCGGCCGCAGTGAGCCGGCCGTGGTGGCCATTGGAGGGTGAACCAACAGCAAAGGAAGACCTTTCTCTCTGTCTCTCTCTCTCACTGTCCACTCTGCCTGTCAAAAAAAAAAAAAAAAAAAAAAAAGATTGGTCAAAGACTAGCACTGATTTGTAACTTGGCACTTGTGTAGGTGGTAGATGCTCTGCTGACTGCTGTGGGAGAGGAGGGGGAGTGACAGGAAAGGCCCTCCAGGGAGAGACTGCAGGCAGGAATCCAGAGAGGGTTGAGCCTGCCTGTCCCAGAGCAGAGGGGGCCTGCGTGGCTCGTGAGCATATACGTGGCAGGTGGACACCGGCCACAGAGCCAAGGTCTACTGGATCTTGGGAAGTGAGTTAAGGATGGTGGGTTTTAACCCAAGACTGCTGCATCGACAGGAGGCACACAATCAGAGTGCACATTTAAATGTCACCCTGGTTTCTGTGGTAGTGGCTCAGCTTGTGCTGGTGAGAGGAGGGGACAATCTGCTGCAGGGTCCAGCAGAGAGAGGGGAACTTCCCACACCCCACGCTCTCTAGCCGTGCACTGGGCAAACGGCAGCCAGGCCTTCTCTTCCTCCTCCACTGCTACCAAAGCTTCCCTCAGGTCTTCGGTCATCAGCTGGCATCTTTCAGCTAAGCTGAGCACTTATTTTTCAGAGCAGCCCAGTTATTTTGTTCCTAGCAGTTTGCACAATCAGTGACTATTTATTCATTGCACCTCAGTGTAATCTATTTCCTCCAGTTGAATAAACACACTGGAGAGCATTCCCCCCACACCCTCACACATATGAAAAGACTTCACGGCCGGTGCCGTGGCTTAACAGGCTAATCCTCCGCCTTGCAGCGCCGGCACACCGGGTTCTAGTCCCGGTTGGGGTGCCGAATTCTGTCCCGGTTGCCCCTCTTCCAGGCCAGCTCTCTGCTATGGCCCGGGAAGGCAGTGGAGGATGGCCGAAGTCCTTGAGCCCTGCACCCGCATGGGAGACCAGGAGAAGCACCTGGCTCCTGGCTTTGGATCAGCGAGATGTGCCGGCCGCAGCGGCCATTGGAGGGTGAACCAACGGCAAAAAGGAAGACCTTTCTCTCTGTCTCTCTCTCTCTCACTATCCACTCTGCCTGTCAAAAAGAAAAAAAAAAAAGACTTCACAAACTTCATGGAAAATGCACATTACTTAAAAATCATGCATACACTTTAAAATTTTTCGCATCAAAATAAATTTATCTTTTAATTCTGTTTTTCTATAAACCTTTTGAAGCCTTATATGTCTGTGCAGCCGATGGTGGGTCACAGACGACAGACTACACTGCCTCGCCAGGGTGTCCCGACCTCTGCAAAGCTGTGGCGTGACACATTACTCACGTCTCTGGCACTGCTGTGTTGAACAGGTCTGCGCTGCCAGTCGCATGGAAGCTGAGCACGCTCACTCTGTGCAGTCACACAGACGCATGTCTCGCTGGTGTGTGTATTTACTGTGCTATGCTTTTTTCATCACGACTTCGGAGTGCACACCTTTTATAGGGTTTCTATAAAAGAGTGTGCTGACTTCAACATGTCTCCTGTGTGCACGAGAAGCCTTGAAGAGCAACTCTCCTGTCCCATCTATGTCTGCATAGTGCATACACTCCTGGACGCCCGCACAGTGCAGGATCACGTGAAGACACACGTCTGAGAGTGAGTCTTCACCGTTAGGGCAGCACGTGGCTGGACTTCTTTGAGTTCCACTGTTTTCAGAAGTCAAGGCATATTTCACACAGCTGGTGTGGCAGAGCCCTGGGAACACTGAATTTAGTCTTCTCCCTTTCAATTAATGATCAGTCATCAGCACTGACCTATTGCCTGCTAAGTGCAGAGGCTCTACGACCGCTCACTCATCTCCTCTTCCCGTTTCGCCTCCTCCAGCTGCTGGTTGGTCTGCAACGTGGGTGGGGTCTCCACAAGGCATGGGAGGCCTTTGACTCCCAGCCAGAACTGGTTCTCATGTGTGGACAGCAGGACTCTTATCTCTGAGAGTCCAGGTGTTTACACTTTATGCTTTAAGTACTTCTCTGAAAGAATCTATGTTCAAGGGGCCGGTGTTGTGGCACGTTGGGTTAAGCCACGGCTTCTGATGCCAGCATCCCACATCCGAGTACTGTTTGGAGTTCCAGTGACTCTGCTTCCCATCCAGATTAGCGGATCCCTGCTAATGTGCTTAAGAAAGCAGTGGAAGATGTCCCTAGTACTTGGGCCCCTGCCACCCCCATGGGAGACATGGATGGAGTTCCAGGCTGCTGGCTTCGGCCTGGCCCAGACCATGCCATTGTGGCCATTTTGGGGGGGGGGGGGGAACCAGCCAACAGAAGACACCTCCCCCTGCTCCCCTTTCTATCTGTCAAATAAATAAATAAAGCTTTTAAAAATCATGCTCAAGTATAGACAAAAGTCTTTACTTCAAATGTGGCATTGGTGGAGGCGACCCCTCAAAGTCTGGGAAGAGAGTGAAGGGTAGGGTGCCCTGACTTTGGACGGCAGCTATGCGCACCCTAGATTACCAGCGCCTCCCAGGGTGCCCTGACTTTGGAAGGCAGCCATGCGCACCCTAGATTACCAGCGCCTCCCAGGGTGCCCTGACTTTGGAAGGCAGCCATGCTCACCCTAGATTACCAGCGCCTCCCAGGGTGCCCTGACTATGGAAGGCGGCTATGCTCACCCTAGATTACCAGCGCCTCCCAGGGTGCCCTGACTTTGGACGGCAGCTATGCTCACCCTAGATTACCAGCGCCTCCCTGACTTTGGAAGGCAGCCATGCTCACCCTAGATTACCAGCGCCTCCCAGGGTGCCCTGACTATGGAAGGCGGCTATGCTCACCCTAGATTACCAGCGCCTCCCAGGGTGCCCTGACTTTGGACGGCAGCTATGCTCACCCTAGATTACCAGCGCCTCCCTGACTTTGGAAGGCAGCCATGCTCACCCTAGATTACCAGCGCCTCCCAGGGTGCCCTGACTTTGGAAGGCAGCCATGCTCACCCTAGATTACCAGCGCCTCCCAGGGTGCCCTGACTATGGAAGGCGGCTATGCTCACCCTAGATTACCAGCGCCTCCCAGGGTGCCCTGACTTTGGACGGCAGCTATGCGCACCCTAGATTACCAGCGCCTCCCAGGGTGCCCTGACTTTGGAAGGCAGCCATGCGCACCCTAGATTACCAGCACCTCCCAGGGTGCCCTGACTTTGGAAGGCAGCCATGCTCACCCTAGATTACCAGCACCTCCCAGGGTGCCCTGACTTTGGAAGGCGGCCATGCGCACCCTAGATTACCAGCGCCTCCCAGGGTGCCCTGACTTTGGAAGGCGGCCGTGCTCACCCTAGATTACCAGCGCCTCCCAGGGTGCCCTGACTTTGGAAGGCAGCTGTGCTCACCCTAGATTACCAGCACCTCCCAGGGTGCCCTGACTTTGGAAGGCAGCCATGCTCACCCTAGATTACCAGCGCCTCCCAGGGTGCCCTGACTTTGGAAGGCGGCTATGCTCACCCTAGATTACCAGCGCCTCCCAGGGTGCCCTGACTTTGGAAGGCAGCCATGCGCACCCTAGATTACCAGCGCCTCCCAGGGTGCCCTGACTTTGGAAGGCGGCCGTGCTCACCCTAGATTACCAGCGCCTCCCAGGGTGCCCTGACTTTGGAAGGCAGCTATGCTCACCCTAGATTACCAGCGCCTCCCAGGGTGCCCTGACTTTGGACGGCAGCCATGCTCACCCTAGATTACCAGCGCCTCCCAGGGTGCCCTGACTTTGGACGGCAGCTATGCTCACCCTAGATTACCAGCGCCTCCCAGGGTGCCCTGACTTTGGAAGGCGGCTATGCTCACCCTAGATTACCAGCGCCTCCCAGGGTGCCCTGACTTTGGACGGCAGCTATGCTCACCCTAGATTACCAGCGCCTCCCAGGGTGCCCTGACTTTGGACGGCAGCTATGCTCACCCTAGATTACCAGCGCCTCCCAGGGTGCCCTGACTTTGGAAGGCGGCTATGCTCACCCTAGATTACCAGCGCCTCCCAGGGTGCCCTGACTTTGGAAGGCAGCTATGCGCACCCTAGATTACCAGCACCTCCCAGGGTGCCCTGACTTTGGAAGGCAGCTATGCGCACCCTAGATTACCAGCGCCTCCCAGGGTGCCCTGACTATGGAAGGCAGCTATGCGCACCCTAGATTACCAGCGCCTCCCAGGGTGCCCTGACTTTGGACGGCAGCTATGCTCACCCTAGATTACCAGCGCCTCCCAGGGTGCCCTGACTATGGAAGGCGGCTATGCTCACCCTAGATTACCAGCGCCTCCCAGGGTGCCCTGACTTTGGACGGCAGCTATGCTCACCCTAGATTACCAGCGCCTCCCAGGGTGCCCTGACTTTGGACGGCAGCTATGCTCACCCTAGATTACCAGCGCCTCCCAGGGTGCCCTGACTTTGGAAGGCGGCTATGCTCACCCTAGATTACCAGCGCCTCCCAGGGTGCCCTGACTTTGGAAGGCAGCTATGCGCACCCTAGATTACCAGCGCCTCCCAGGGTGCCCTGACTTTGAAGATGAGCGCTTGCTTCTCCTCGGCGGCTCCTGTCCCTGAGTGTTCTTGCTGGCTGTGTGCCAACCTTATCATGATGATGCCAGGCTGCAGCCAGCTGGGGGTAGTGCAGGCTTGGAGCCCTGCCCAGGTCCTTGGGCATCTGCTCATTTCACCTGGGACAGGCAGCCCTGCCGGTGGCTGCCTCGCCAGAAACTCTTGGCAGGATCATCCCAGCAGAGCAGGACTGTCAGCTGGCTAAGGCTCCCCACCTCAGTGGGGCCCAGGAGGCTGCCTTTGCCCCTGTGAGGCAAGCAGTTAACACAGTGATGACCCGTTGCTGCCACCCCTTTATTCCCTTCTGTGTGCTTAGTGGATAAAGCTGAGGATGTGTCCCTAGGCCAGGAGGCGCACAAAGCTTCCAAGAGAAAACCAAGCGAGCGGAAAGCAGCATTAACACAATGCAGAGCCACCAACGTGCAGAATACCAGAGGACTTCCACAAGTTCATGAAAACGGCCATCAAAAGATAAGTTTATTGTGAAGCAGACATGTGTGGAATTGTGTAAATAAGGGGCCTGCAAAGCAGTCCATGGAAGACGCGCGTCGTGGGTCTCAGAGCATCTGCACCAGTGGACACCTGTCACCTCCCCTCTCCAGGGACTTGCTTGGGGAGGCCACGTGCTGGCCCGTGCAGCCTTCTTTCCTGACATTGGATGCCATTGGTGGAAAAGTCTGCAGACGCCTTCCCCAGTGGAAGAAACCCTCATTTCTCTCAGCCTCAACAGATCACGTGTCCAGAACTGTGTGTTACTTTTCACATTCTTCAGTAGACTTAATTTATTTCAAGGGAAAAACATTTGCCTAAAGAATCTGACCACTGCAGACTTCACCCAGGGCTGTGACTCACAGTCCAGATGTTCACAGATGTGACACAGGAGGAGGGGGAAGGAGACGACATCAGAGGAGAAGGGACCTGGCCATGTCCCTTCTGGGACGTCTGTGGCTTGAGGAGATGCACACGTGTGGGAGGACCATGTCCCTTTCCGTGCTGTGTCTGTAGAAAGCTGTACCTTCCAGTCAAGCTTTCTAGGCTCAGAAGGAGGTCTGAGCCGCTCTGAGCTTTTGCTGGCTGTCCATGTGCCCTGATCTTCCCTGGGGCTGACGTCAGTGACAGGTGCCCTGAGAGACACGGCAGCAGCAAGCCACACTCATGGTCAGAGTGGGACAGGGCACTCCTTCCCCTCCCCTACAGGCATGTGGACACCAGCTTACGTGGCTTGCTTAGAAGACAGGGGGAGCTGGGCTGGCTGGACATCTTGGGAACTCTTCTTGGCAAAGCCCTTCCTCTGATGGCTGTAGGACATGTCCCCTCTCAGAAGTGCCACCTTCTCAAAGAGGCTGGTCTGGACCCGCTCCGCCAGCTCCTGTCTGTGGTGGGAGCCTTGTGCCTCCTAGGACCAGCTCCAGGAGGGCAGGGCTCCCTCTGTCCTGCTCCACAGGGGCTGTTGGGTGAATGCATGGAGCCAGCCCCACCTGCCTGGTGAGCCCCAGCACTACACAGTGTAACGTGGTGCAGCTCATCTCTGGTCTCTGAGACTCGGCTCCCCGTATCACAGGGTGTTTGAGGAATTTTATGATTTGATGTTGGGAAAAGGCCTGGGGAGAAGGGCCACACTGAGAGGCAGGACAGGAAGAGGCATCTGGCTCCAGACAGCTGGGGAGCTGTCCTAGACCAGACATAGAGAGGACAGGGCAGGAATGGTCTGGAAAACCCAGCAAGTGGCAGGTGTGGGGTGGCCAGTTGGGATTCTTGCATTCCATACTGGACTACCTGAGACGGAGTCTCTACCCTTCCAGCTCCCTGCTAATGGCCTGGAAGGCAGCAGATGATTACTGGAGTCTTTGGTATCTGCCAGAGGGGGTTTCTGGCCTCAGCTTGACCTAGTCATGCTGTTGTGGGCACTTGGGGAGTGAACCAGGGTGGAAATTCTCTTGTGCCTCTCTGTGTGTCTTTTCCTCTCCACTCTATCCTTCAAATAAAAGAATAAAGCTTTAAGGAAAAAGGAGAAGCACTCAATGGGGACAGAAGCAGGAAAGAAGGAGACAAAGGCCACCAGCAGTCAGCAGCCCCAGGCAAGGGTCCCTGCCTTGACAGGACCCCATCCCGTCCGAGAGCCCACTCTGGGCCTGGAACTGCATTGCTAACGGCGGGGGGTAGCCGGGGGTGGTCTCATGGGCACAACTGGGCTGAGCCAGGACACAGCTAGGACCAGGGATGGATGGGCAGGAGGGCACTGGGGCACAAGGACCCTCAGGCCAGGGTCTCTCGGGACTTGAGGAGCAGGGCAGGGGTCTCTGAGGTCCTGTGGGAAGGACAGCCTCCTGAGGGCTGATGGTCAGGGCTGGAGGACCTGGTCAGAGCTTTCCTGCTGACCCTCTCACTCCCCACATGGCCACGACTGGGAGCCAGGAGCTGCATCCTGAGCTGCCACACGGGTGGCAGGGGCCCGAGTGCTGGGCCATCACTGCTGCCTCTTAGGGTGTGCATTGCAGGAAGCTGTAGTCAGGAGCCAGAGACAGCCATCAGACCTAGGCCCTGTGATGTGGTACAAGGTCGTCTTAACCAAGGCCTTAACTGCTGAACTAAATGCTCACCCTGACCCTCAGCCCTGATGCCAATGTCTGTGTTCACACTCAGTTCTTTTTTTAAACAAAGATTTATTTTATCATATTTTATTCAAAAGGTGTAATGACAGAAAGAGAGGGAGAGGCAGGGTGAGACAGAGATCTCCATGCATTGGTTCACTCTCCAAGAGGCTGCAACAGCAGGGCTGGGCCAGGCGGAAGCCAGGAGCTTGGAACTCTATCCAGGTCTCCCACGTGGATGGCAGGTGCCCAAGCACTCTTGTCATTCTCTGCTGCTCCCCAGGCGGGGAGCTGGATTGAAAGTGGAGCAGCTGGGATGCAAAGCATTGCTCTGATGTGGGATGTGGGCATTGCAAGAGGTGGCTTAACCCACGGCCCCACACCATCCACTCTTACTTCTGGTGCGGATGTCCACTCTGACACACAGTGATGCTTTGGTTTGGAGGCAGGTGCTATGGTTCCATAAGGTTTTGTTACTCAGGGAAACTGAGAACCATGTGGGAACCCTGTACTCTCTGCAGCTTTTCTATAAATCTAAGATGTTCCCAAAGCAAGCACACCTTGCTCCGTAAGCTTTCCTCCCCCCACCTCTTGCTTGGCCTGCACCCTGCTCTCTTCAGCACCAGGAAGGCGGTGTTGCTCTAGACTTTGCTTCTCAGGAACCCCAGTAGACTATCATGCCCCCGCCAGCTGCCCCTCTGCAGTCCCCGTCTGCACCCATGCCTTGGCCCTCCACGTGTCCAGGAGGAGCTTCCAGCCAGGTGGGGGACGATGCCTGTGCCCTTGCTCCCAGGAGGGGTGGTTTGGGACTTCCAGCCCTGGTCAGCTCCCGGGCCATCTCAGCTGCTGACAACCAGCCCACTGGGAGTTTCCAATTAAAATTCGGTGCCATCCCCAGACCTGCCCCCCTCAGTAAATCACTGGGGGCCCAGGCCCAGACAATGGTTTATTCAGCTTGAAAGCAGACACACGGGAGACAAAGCCCACCATATGTCTGGGAGCGAGACCCAGCAGCCGACGGCCCCTCTCCAGAGCAGTGCTGCTTGGGGCTGCAGACATGAAAGGAAAGCGCTTTCTGCTCCTCCCAGGTCTGCAGCTGGGTTTGGTGAGCTGCCTTGGGTCAGGAAAGGTAAGAAAGGACTCCTTGTGAGCCCACGGCCCCAGGGCCCAGGGCAGCCAGCTGGCACAGCAGGGAGACAGGCGCATAACGGGGCCAGGGCATACACTGCCTTGGTCCCATGTGGTGCTAAGGTCCTAAACATGGAATTCCCCTCTCTCTGCTCCTGAGGTGACTGGAAAGTGGACATGCCATGTCTGACCCCAAAAGTCCAGAAGACCGGAGAGCCCCAGCTTGCCGCTACTGCCTGGGAAGCCACAGGCCATCACTTGGGTCCCTGCCATCACTTGGGAGACCCAAATGGAGTTCTGGGGCTCCTGGATTCAGCCTGGTCCAGCCCTGGCTGTTGTGGGCATTTGGGGAGTGAGCCAGCAAGTGGACAGAAGGTCGTTCTTTCTCTATTTCTGTCTCTCTTTTAAATAACATGAAAATAAATAAATAATTTCAAAGTATTTCCCAGCTTATTCCCCATTGCTTATTCATCTGCTTGAACAGTCTGTGTTCTAGAAGTCTGGTTTCCTGGACGTACCCTCTGCTTTCTTCCTTCAGCATTTTTGTTCGCTGTATCCATAGAATTTTTACCTACTCAGATAATTTTCTTTCTATTTGTTCCCCCCAGCAGTGTTAGTCCAGTTGCAGGCCCATCCTGACTGGTCACTCTGGACAGGACGATGGCTCCGCTGATGCACTTAGCCAGTGAGGCCCTGCCCCCACCATGGCTGGAAGGGTCAGTTTTGTGCAACCCCGTGGCCAGGAAGCAGCAGTTCCTGGGAGGAGTCAGGGCAGTGCTGTCAGAAGACAGAACTGACCGACCTTGGCCGTTCCACCTCGTATCCCCCTTCAGCCCCCTGCACACCTTCTTGCTGGTGCCTCTGACCCAGTGGACACTCTGCTGGTCCTAAATACTCCATGCTTGGCACATAGCACATGCTCAACAAACGTGTGCTGGATGAGTGAGTCCCTGTTATAAGCCTTCCTGAACTACCAAACACACCTTCCGCCTTCTCTCAGCCCCGCAGAACGTTGTCTCTCCTGCTCAGGGCTGATCTGTGGCTGCCTGGCCTGTCTCTTCTCGGGACTGCCCAGGAGTTAACATGTGGCCATCTCCCCTCCTTCCTCTTCCCTGTGTGCCAGTGACTAAATGCTTGTGCGGTGGTTTATTTAACAGATGGTCAGGGCCGAGCTGTTGTGGAGTCAGAGCTCCTGCGGAGAGTGCTGGCAACAAAGGACATGGGGCAGCCTCAGGCTCAGCAGAGAGGCCAGAGGGCGGGAGCCAGAACAGCTGGGGCCGGGCGTGGGCAGCAAGAATCCTTCCCAGGTGAAGGACAGCTGGGAGCAGGTGGACAGAGGTCCCCGGGCTTCATTCTGAAGGCTCAGAGGCCAACATGCATCTGCAGTGAGGGGAGTGTGGTGAGGCTGGCAGTCCCTCCTGCTGTATTTATTTGAGAGAAAGAGAGTGAGCAAGGGAGTCAGGGAGGGAGAGGTCTTCCATCTGCTGGTTCATTCCCCAAACACATCTGGTTGAAGCCAGGAGCCCAGAGCTCAATCCTGGCCTCCCACGTGGGTGGCAGGGACTCAGCACTTGAGCCCTTGTCTGCTGCCTCCCAGGTACACTATCAGGCAGCTGGATCAGAAGAGAAGGAGCTGGGACTTGAACCAAGTACTCTACTGTGGGATGTGGGTGTTCCAAGCAGCATCTTACATCTGGGCAAACACCTGCCCTTAGTAGTTCTTTTTTGTTGCAAGTCACTTTCTTTACACGCAGAAATAACCATGAAGGATCATAATGTGTTTGCAATCAACAAAGAAGAAGATGAGAAAATTAAATATTCTGAAGCTATTGGAAGTCCTATAAAAGAATTTCTTGGAATTAGATGAATAGAAAATCTCTCTATATAAAGTATATAAAGTTTGTTTTGCCTTTAAATGATTTATTTATTTGAAATATAGAGTTACAGAGAGAGAGGGAGAGGGAGAGGGAGAGGGAGAGAGAGAGAGAGAGAGAGAGAGGTCTTCCATCTGCTGGTTCGCTCCCCAGGTGGCTGTGACAGGTGCTGGTCAGGCTGAAGCCAGGAGCTCCACCCCGGTCTCCTGGGGGCAGAGACCCAAGCAACTGGGCCACCTGCTGCTGCCTTTCCAGCTGCATTAGCAGTCAGCTGGGTTGGGAGTGGGCAGCTGGCACTCACAGCGCTGTAAATGGGCCCTGCAGCACCACAACACCTGGTCCAGAAAGTAACCTTTAGCAGTCGTGTTGCACCGGGGGCACTCCTTGTCTACTACTACGTCAAGAACAAAGGACCTGGGGCCGGTGCTGTGGCGCAGCAGATTAACACCCTGGCCTGAAGCGCTGGTATCCCATATGGGTGCCGGTTCCGATCCAGCTTTCTGCTGTGGCCTGGGAAAGCAGTAGAAGATGGCCCAAGTCCTCAGGCCCCTGCACCCGCGTGGGAGACCCCGAGGAAACTCCTGGCTCCTGGTTTCAGATCGGCCCAGTTTCGGCCATTGCGGCCAATTGGGGAGTGAACCATCGGATGGAAGACCTCTCTCTCTGCCTCTCTCTCTCTCTCTCTCCCTGTCTCTTTCTCTCTCTCTCTCTCTCTCTCTCTCTCTCTCTCTCTGCCTCTCCTTCTCTCTGTGTGTAGCTCTGGCTTTCAAATAAATAAATAAATAAATAAATAACTCTTAAAAAAAAAAACAAAAACAAAGGACAAATTATCCATCTTAGTGAATTACGTGCGAAAAACACTTCACTCATTTTTTTTTCAATTTTCTACAAAGGTTTCCTCCATTAGTTTTAAATCATTTAATAATACCACAGTTAGTAAGCTTAACAATGATTCTTAAAAATTCATGTATTGAGGGCCAGCACTGTGGTGCAGTGGGTTAATCCTCCCCCTGCGGTGCTGGCATCCCATATGGGCGCTGGTTCTAGTCTTGGCTGTTCCACTTCCCATCCAGCTCTCTGCTGTGGCCTGGGAAAGTGGTGGAGGATGGCCCAGGTCCTTGGGCCCCTGCACCCATGTGGGAGACCAGGAGGAAGTGCCTGGCTCCTGGCTTTGGATTGGCACAGCTCTGGCCGTTGCGGCCAATTGGGGAGTGAACCAACGGAAGGAAGACCTTTATCTCTCCCTCTCACTGTCTGTAACTCTACCTCTCAAATAAATGAATAAAATCTTTAAAAAAGAATTCATGTGTTGAAGCTAGAAGATGGGCATATATTTTCCTTCATAAAATAAATGAAATTAAATTTATTGCAAATTAAATAATAAAATGTTTTCAAAGTCATGCTTGGCAGAGAAAAAGGTAGATATCCTTTGTAAACAAAGTTTTATAAAATTTCCTTTAAAACTTAATTTGAAAAAGATCAGGAGTAAGTATCTCACAATGTTATTGTATAAAACAAAAGTGGCTCCTAAGAGCAGTTAGAATCCTTTGTCAGCGAGTTCTATGTGGCTCTTGGAAACTGCAGGCTGTATCAGTTTTGTGCAAGTTGGCATAAAAGATGACTCCCCCCACACACACACAGTGGTCACCACCTCAAAGCAGGCAGTGTGGATTGTCTACCCTTTTCAATAAAGACACAAGTTGCGCCTAACACCAAAACATTTTAAGATTTACAATTTATTCTTTTTTTTTTTTTAAAGATTTAGTTTGTTTATTTGAAAGGCAAAGCTACAGAGGCAGAGAGAGAGAGAGAGAGAGAGAGAGAGAGAGAGAGAAAGTCCTCCATCTGCTGATTCCCTCCCCAAATGGCTGCAATGGCTGGAGCTGGGCTGATCCGAAGCCAGGAACCAGGAGTTTCATCTAGGTCTCCCACGTGGGTGCAGGAGCCCAAGGACTTGGGCCATCTTCTACTGCCTTCCCAGGCCATAGCAGAGAGCTGGTTTGGAAGTGGAGCAGCTGGGACCGGTGCCCATATGGGATGCTGGCACTGCAGGCAGTGGCTTTACCCGTTATACCACAGCACCAGCCCCTACAATTTATTCTTAATCTGACATTTTGCTTTGAAGCATGACTCATAACCTTCCTGAAATAATTCTACAATACATCAATGAATAACCCAAATACTTGCAGAACAATTTTGACAAAAATTGTACTTTTGTTCATTTCAGATGATCTACATTACAATCATATTTTTTCAAATAATTGCTATAGGAGACAAGATTCTGTTTAAACCCTCAAGACATGTATAAATCAAAGATAGAAATACTGATTTTTTTTCCCACTAATGATGAGGACAGGAGATCCAGTTCAGTCAGGATCTGACATTTAACATAATTATGCAACCAGGTTAAAAGAACGTAAAATTGTAATTGGGCAAGTTGCAGGTAGAGAATACTAGCTGCGGTTGGTTACATAGCCTGAGAGCCAATAGCAGCTCCCAGCTCCAGCATCGGGCAGTGGGGCTTGGACAAGCACCGTCAGTGTCACTGCCATGTATCATGCACACATGCATGGTGCAGGGAGGGGAATCCGCACACTGAACCCAGGCAGCAGTGCACTGTGGCCGTCTGGGCACTGAGCCAATTAGGGTGTCACTTAGCGTTGCACCCCTAAAGCGTTCCACAGAAGCCAGTGTAGAAGCAGAGGCAGGGCCATGCCCCCAGGAGGCCTCTCCATTGGGCTTCCTGACTTCCTCTGCGTTCGTTTTCCTCTACTTTTTCTGCTAGTGGTACCGCCTGTTGGGTCCGCCGACATCTTTACAATCTCCCTTCTGATATTTTCAATCTTGTATCTGTAATTTCTTCAACAAGCATGTGGTTTTGGACAACTTCTAACTGCATAGCAGTTAACGTACTTCTGCCCGTGGGCGCTTCCTCTGTAAGCTGGCTTTGTAACTCTGCCACCTCTCCATTGACCACTTTGCTGTCAGACACGGTGGCCATTAGGTTAGACCGAGGTCCGCCCTCACGGTACTCTCGCATCCTTTCTCCAGGAGTGGCTTCCACACATGCACAGCACACACCCAGACCAACCAGTGCGGCTCTTCTTCCAGCCGCTCGTGGGGTCGCCACAAACACCGGCGTCTTCCTCCTGCTGACGTCTTTGCGTGGGACTCAATCACAGGTTGTTGGGGGTTAGACTGTGCGGATTCCGCAGTGCCAGACCTGCCACAGCCACCTCAAAACCTCGTCAGTTTCTTCAGGCTCTGAGGCTGTCTCTCCACAAGGGACACCTGATGGGCACAGTTCAGTACCACACTTATGGTAGCCTGACAGTGCCAGCAGGGGCTTCTGGATGCATCCCAGTGCCCACAAGAGCCCAAGGCTGTGCCTTTGGGGCTGCTTGCCTTACTCAGGCTCTGCCATCAGATGGTTCTTGTTCACAAGGTGGGAAACCATCCCTTTGCAGGGTCACTCCTCTCTTTTTCTGGAAGGTTCTGGTCTCTTTTCTTCTATATGTGGGGCACAAGAACATACTCCTCACATTTCTCAAGCACAAACAACTTTCTTCCCCCTGTTGGGAAAGGCAACTTGCACCCTAGAAAGCAGGGTAGTGTTTGCTTGTGTGGGAGACAGTGGCTACCCTAACCCTAGCCCTAACCTGCCATGTCTGAGGCTGAAGTAGTGGGCCTTTGGGGAGTGATCCCAGCTTCAGCACTGGGACGCATGGTGGGCAGAGCATGGTGGGAGACCTTAGCCTCCCCAGGCCTCTCAGGTCCCACCAAGGCCCCCAGCAGCCTTCCCTGCACAGACTGGGAGATGGCGATGGCTCCAGCTCCACCAGATCCCGAGAAGCCGAAGTAGAAGAAATATGGAGCTTGAACCTGAGAATGCAAACCCAAAACTGGCTCAGGAGTTAATTTTTCTTTTCCCTGGCAGCCAGCACAAGGGCCCCTGCTCCCCCCCCCTAAGGGTTGGCTTCCACCGTGTTCTGCATCAGCCTACCAGAGTTGAAACTATAGC
Organism: Lepus europaeus; assembly: GCF_033115175.1. Classification (NCBI taxonomy): domain Eukaryota; kingdom Metazoa; phylum Chordata; class Mammalia; order Lagomorpha; family Leporidae; genus Lepus; species Lepus europaeus. The sequence goes on along the minus strand of NC_084829.1, from coordinate 169,170,871 downwards.
CAAGTGGGATAAATTAAAGAAAGCGGGACACGTAATGTGAGCATTTGCACCACGAAGCTATGCTGTAATGCCACTGTGGAGGGCAGCCTGTGTTTGCAGTGCCAGCCACCTACCAAGCAAACCCTAGAATCTCTTTCCTGTCTGTGTGGGGCTCATAACAGGTGTCTCTGGTGGGCAGTTACTGCTGTGGGGGTGGCAGGGACCCACGCTGACAGCGGCTCTGCCCCCTCCCTGTGCTGTTCAGCATCTTGCTGGGAGACAGGAAAAGGGAGAAACTGAGGGCATGTCTCAATCTGCTTGGGCTCTGGGTGGCTCTGGCAGGAATGTCTTCCTCACAGTTCTGGAGGCTGGAAGCCTAAGACCCAAGACCCGCAGAGCAGGCTTCTGGAATGCAAGGAGAAGGGGAGCGGGCTCCCCTGTTCTTGTAAGGTCACCAATATTCCAGGATCAGAGCTCTACTCTTGCGCCCTCATTTAACGTGCCTCCTAGAAACTGCCCCTCCAGATGCAGTCTCTCTGGTGGCTCAGGGGGCACCTTCCGTCCTCCACGTTCCACAGCCCCCCAACAGCAGGGGCAGGGGTGCTGTCCAGCTGTGCGCGACAGAGGGAGGTGAGTTTGGAGCACAGCCAGCCAGTTTCTGCCAAACCACATGCCAGTGAATTGCCTTTCACATGGAAAGAGAGAAGGCATTTAGGTTAAATTCCAACTCCCGCAGCCATCACGACAGGCATGAGGCTGAAACAGGCAACGTCTTGGTTATTACCCAGATGTAGTGGCCAGAAATGATCAACAGATATTCCCAGTTTCTGAGTATGTCTTTGCTGGGTGGCTGTGGCTCAGGGTCTCTCAGGAGGGTGCAGTCAAGCTGTCAGCTGGGGCTGAAGTCGTCCCAAGCCTTGACCTTGACCTTGACCTTGTCAGGAAGATCTGCTTCTAGACGTGGCTGTTTCGTGCTGGCTATGAGCTGGAGCCCAGCTCTTCGGCATAAGGAACCCCACAGGGCTCCATGAGTGCTCACAACCCGTAGGCTGGTTCCCCCAGAGGAGGGGACACACCTGTGCCTCTTACATGACACTGGTAAGGTGTGAGTTGCTAAGCCCTGCCACACCCAAGGGGAAGGGATTTCACTTATAACTTTGGAAGGGAAGAATATCAAGGACTTTGTGCACGTTTTAAGATCACTGAGAAGGGCTGGCGCTGTGACATAACTGCTGCCTGCAGTGCCAGCATCCCATGTGGGCACCAGTTCAAGTCCCGGCTGCTCCACTTCCCATCCAGCTCTCTGTTATGGCTTGGGAAAGCAGTAGAGATGGCCCAAGTGCTTGGACCCTGCACCCACATGGGAGACCCAGAAGAAGCTCCTGGTTCTTGGTTTCCAATCGGTGCAGCTCCTGCTGTTGTGGCTAACTGGGGAGTGAACCAGAGGATGGAAGACCTCTCTCTCTGACTCTTTTCTTTCTCTCTATGTGTAACTCTGACTTTCAAATAAATACATAAATCTTCAAAAAAAAAATCACTGAAATGGCTATGTCTAAACCTAATCTGCTAAAATTTACACAAAAAGCCACCAAGGCTATCTGTGAACTTAGTTTTCTGGACAGGTTGTGATGCACTATAGCCTGGCCACACACCAGCTGCAGGGACCACTGAGCTACACTGTTACTCAGTTGTGTCATCTGTTACATGGCAAGGTGTCCCGACACCAGGGGCCATCTGTGCCACCAATGCACAGCGAGGCCTCAGTAGCAGCAGAGTCTTTGCCCCTGGGTTCCAAACAGCACGAGGAACCCCCTCCCCAGGCACCACTGTGTCACTAGCAGGGGCAGCCCCATGCCTGGGCCTGGCCCCGTCTGGCTTTGTCCCTCAGCTGAGCCAGCTTTTGGTTAACGGAACTTACATATCCCTTGGAATCGATGGGTCTGTGGAAGTGTCCCTCCCAGTTCAGCGAGTAGGTAGAAGCTTTGGCATCAAGAGGACATGCAGGTGTCCACATGTGGTTTTCCTCCTTCACCTTGAGTCTGGGTTGTTTTCTGGGCAGCCTATGCTCCAGAGTTTCCCTGTTGAGATAAGGGGGGCTGCAGGCTTGGGTGTCACCTGCTGAGCCTGAGGAGTGGTGTGGGCTGGTTCATCCTGCTCTGCAGGCTGCCTCACATCCCCCAGCCCCTCACTCCTTCCTGACGCATCTCAGAAGCAGGGAGCCAAGGTCAGGAAGCCCAGCAAGAAATTGCAGGCAGCTCTGGATGGCTCTGATGTGTGGCACTTCCATGGTGGTTTGGGCAAGCGTAGCAACCCCAGGGAGCCCTGTGCCCCCATTTCTGATTCAGAGAGCATCGCCCTTCCAGGACGGGAGTTTCCATCTTGGCCACTCTTTTTGCTTTCTGATGTGCTCAGATTCCTCAGTAGTAGAATGTAGGCACAAGATGAGAAGCTACATGGGATGTAAATTTGGAAACAATCTGAGATCTCCAAACCATGGATGTCCTGAGCTAAAGGAACTAGGAGCTCCGAGTGCCGTGGAGCACTCTGTCACCTTGTTGTTCTTAAAGCCAAGGCCAAGGAAGTTCCTGCTCTATTTTCCAACTTCTGATATTATTGGTGTGTCAGTACTATCCAGCCTATGACTGATACAGACACATCCACGCACACATTTCCACAAGTATGTTTATTTATAGAAATCAAGTACACACATATGGGAGAGATCCAGGAACATGGCGAGCTGAGAAAATGCAGACAGGTAACAAGGAAAAGAAGCAAGGTGCCAACCAGAGCTCACAGGTGACGCTTTCTTCCAGGCCTTCTCAACGTCTCTGCACATGGACCCTGGCTCTGCCACACCCTGTATGGTTTCCCAGAAAGCTGCCTTCCAGCCATGTGGGGCCCACTCCTCCCGTTGCCCCGGCAGCCCTGCTTCCTGGAGAGAGTGGAGGGAGGCTGGAGGGTGGTCTCACATGCAGGTAGTTCTTCTAGAATTCTAATTGTGAGTTTTCAAGATGGTGAATAGGGAGGGAGCTTACTGCTCTAGTCTAGGGGAAGAGAGTTTAAAAAAAAAAGTGGAGAGAGCATAATCTCAGGGAAGTTAGGGAGAAAACGGCAGAGGAAACTCCATGCAAATTACAGGGACACTGTGGACCTATGTGGAGGGTGTGGACACACACAGCTCAGGACCCCAGCAGCCAAGAACCTCAACACCAGCTTTGGAGAGTGAGGTGAGACCAGACTGCAGCAGCCCGGCCACTGGCAATAAAGCTGTGGGAAGAGCCCAGTGAGAATCTGGCTTGGAGCCTATGGGGGACAGTGTACCTGCCAATCCAGAGGGAAAAAATGGGGGGTCATGTTTCTCTCTCCCTGACCACTCAGTACTGGCATCCTAGCCAAGAGAGGGCAGGAACCATTTTGGACAAACGTAACAGCTGCACCAGCTCGTGTCTGCACACCCAGCCACCAGCCAAGAGGAGACACCTGAATCTGTCTGGGCGAATTGACAGGGGCTGGGTTCTCATAACCATGGGAGCCTTGTGTGCAGGGACTGTGAAAACACTGTGACTGTGTGGAATGGCGCAGGGTATGGCTGGGACTTTGGGCAGTCACTGTGGGCAGCTCTACACGCTCAGGGCTCCTTGATCCCTGGTGAGGGTCATTGCTGCAGGATCCATGCTCACTCCGAGGACTGCATGAATCCTTTGTATGGTTCTTGTGGCAGTGAAGACAAACACTGTACCAACTGGGGCTAGCACCCACGCACTGGTCTCCTTGGAGGAGAGGAGGTGACTGTGAGACCATGTCAACAGAGCTGAACAAACCTCCTGTCTGATAAAAAAGCGAAGGGATTTACAGTGCCCACCTTGGTGTCACCTTGCACACTCCCCTCACACCTGAACAGAGCTCCTTGACCACACCAGCACATGCCTCTGGGTATTCACTGAAAGAGTGGACACTCCACTAATTCACAGAGGAATAGTCCAAAGATAAAAGCCATCACAGGGGAAAAAAGAACAAGCATCACCATAAATGCCCAATAATGAACATAGAAATTCAAGAAACAAGAACAAGGAAAAGAACACGACACCCCCAAAAGAACACAACACTTCAATACTATATGTGAAAACGAAGAGATTTTTAAAAATTGATCATAGTTTTACTTAGAAGTGATGAGAAGTAATTCAGAACTAAAGAAATCCGTACATGACATGGATGAACATTTTCCTCAGGAAATTGAGATTTTTAAAGAGAAATCAAAATGAAATATTGGAAATGAGGAATTTAATAGAACAAATAAAAAATATTGTTGAAAGCCTTAAGAACAGACTCAGTGAGGCAGAAAAAGAATACCAAGTTAGAAGACAAAGCTCTGGAAATTTTACAGTCAGACCAAAATAGAAGAAGAAATTAGAAAACTAAAAAACAGTGCTGGAGATTTATGGGATATTACCAAATGACCTAACATAAGGGTCTTAGGAGTTCCTGAAGGTGTGGAAAGGGAGAATGGATTAGAAGGCCTTATTAGTGAAATAACTACAGAAAGCTTCCCTAATTTGGAGAAAGAAAGGGATGTCCAAGTACAGGAAGCACATAGAACTCCTAACAGACATGACCAGAAAAGATCTTCACCACAACACATTGTAATCAAACTCTCCATAGTGAAAAATAAAGAACAGAAATTCCAGGTTACTTTCAGTGGATCTACAGTTAGACTCACAGCTGACTTCTCATCAGAAACTCTTGAGGCTATGAGAGAATGAATGGCAAGATATATTCCAAGTCTTAAGAGAAAACAACTGTCAACCCAGAATACTATTCCTGCAAAGCTCTTATTTATGAATGAAGGTGAAATAAAGACCTTCCATAACAGAGAGAAATTGAAAGAATTTGTCACCACCCATCCAGCCTTACAAAAGTTGCTTAAGGATGTGCTGTACACAGAAACACAGAAACATGGCCATCATTATGCAAGAATATGAAGGCAGAAAACTTCCCAGTAAGAAAGTACAAAGGAAATCCAAAGTAAACAATAGGAATATTTGTGGGAAAATGGCACAGCCAAGTTGTAACTTATCAATAGTCACCATGAATGTAAATGGCCTCAACTCTCCAGTTAAAAGATACAGACTGGATGAATGGATTAAAAACAACCATCTATTTATTGCCTAAAAGAAAGGCATCTCATCAACAAAGATGCAGGCAGACTGAAAGGGAAAGGATGGAAAATATATTCCATGCTATCAGAAACCAAAAAAGAGCTGGTGTAGCCATCCTAATGTCAGACAAAGTAACACTTTAACACAAAAACTGTTAGAAGAAACAAAGACAGGCACTATGTAATGATTAAGGGATCCATTCAACAGGAAGTTGTGACTATTATAAAGGTATTGCACCTAATTTTAGGGCACCTGGCTATTTAAAAGAAACATTAATGGATTGAAAGGGAAACATAGTCTCCAATACAATAGTAGTGGGGGATTCCAATACCCCACTTTCAGTAATGGACAGATCAAGCACACAGAAATTCAGCAAGGAAACAAACAAACAAAAAAAAAACAAAACAAACAAAAAAAAAAAAACAGACTTGATCGACACTATAGACCAAATGAACCTAAGAGATATCTACAGAACTTTTCATCCTATAGTTGCAGAATACACATTTTTCTTACCAGTGCATGTAACTTTCTCTAGGATTGACCACATGCTAGGCCACAAAGCAGTTCTCAGCAAATTCAGAAAAATTAAAATTATACTACGCATCTTCTCTGACCACAATGGAATGAAGCTGGAAATCAACAGCTCAAGATCTCTAGAACATATACAAACATGTGGAGGCTGAACAACATGTTCCCAAATGAACAGTCAATCATAGAAGAAATAATAAAGACAAATCAAAAAACTTCTGGAAATGAATGAAGACTACAATACAACATATCAAAACTTATGGAAAACAGCAAAAGCAGTGTTAAGATGAAAGTTAATAGCAACTGGTGGGGCCAGTGCTGTGGTGCAGCGGGTTAATGCCCTGGCCTGAAGCACCAGCATCCCATGTGGGTGCTGGTTTGAGACCTGGCTGCTCCACTTCCAATCCAGCTCTCTGCTATGGCCTGGGAAAGCAGTAGAAGATGGCCCAAGTCCTTGGACCCCTGCACCTGCGTGGGAGACCTGGAAAAATTTCCTGGCTCCTGGCTCCTGGCTTTGGATCAGCTCAGCTCTGGCCATTGCAGCTAATTGGGGAGTGAACCAACAGATGGAAGACCTCTCTCTCTCTCTCTCTCTCTCTCCCTCTCCTCTCTGTGTAACTCTGACTTGCAAATAAATAAATAAACAAATCTTTAAAAAATGTTAAAAAATAGCAATTGGTGCCTACATCAAGAAATTGAAAAGGCACCAAATAATGAGCTATCAATGCATCTCAAGGACCTAGAAAAGCAACACCAAACCAAACCCAAGCCTAGTAGGAGAAAAGAAATAATTAAAATTAGAGAAGAAATAAACAAAATTAAAACCAAAAAAGCAATACAAAAGATCAGCAAAACCAAGAGCTGGTTTTTTGAAAAAATAAATGAAATTGACACATGATTGACCCAACTAACCAAAAAAGAGAGAGAAGACTGAAATCAATAAAATTAAAGATGAAAAAGGAAATGTAACAGCAGACACCACAGAAATAAAAAGAATTATCAGAAATTACTATAGAGCTGTATGCCCAAAAACGGGAGACTTAGAAGAAATGGATAGACTCCCGGACACATACAACCTACCTATATTGAGCCACATAGACATAGAAATCCTAAACAGACCCATTACCAAGATGGAAATTGAATCAGTAATAAAGACCCTGCCAACAAAGAAAAGCGCAGGATCAGACGGCTTGACTGCTGAATTCTACCAGACATTTAAAGAACTAACTCCAATTCTTCTCAAGCTACTCAAAACAATTGGAAGTAGGAAATTTTTCTAAACTCCTTCTATGAAGTCAGCATTGCCTTAATTACTAAATTTGAAAAAGACGCTATAGAGAAAGAGAACTACAGACTACAATTTCCCTGATAAACCTAGATGCAAAAATCCTCAACAAAATGCCAGCCAATTGAATCCAACAACACATCAGAAAGATCATTCACCTGGACCAAGTGGGATTTATCCCTGGTATGCAGGGATGGTTCAACCTTTGCAAATCAAAGTGATACATTACATTAATAAATTGAAGAACAAAAATCATATGGTTCTCTCAATAGGTGCAGAGAAAGCTTTTGATAAAATACAACACCCTTTCTTAGTGAAAACCCTAAGCAAATTGGGTATAGAAGGAACACCCTCAACACATTTAAGACAATTTATGACAAACCCACTGCCAGTGTCCTATTGAATGGGGAAAAGTTGGAAGCATTTTCACTGAGATCCGGTTCCAGACAAGGATGACCATTCTCACTGTTGCTATTCAATACAGTCCTGGAAGTTTTAGCCAGAGCCATTAGGCAAGAAAAAGAAATCAAAGGAATACAAATTTGGAAGGAAGAAGTCAAACCATCCCTATTTGCAGATGACTTGATTCTATATATGAGATCCAAAAAACTCTACTAAAAGACTATTGGAACTCATAGAAGAGTTTGGTAAAGTGGCAGGATATAAAATCAACATACAAAAATTAATAGCCTTTGTATACACAGAAAAAGCCAAGGCTGAGAAAGAACTTCTAAGATCAACGCCATCCACAATAGCTACAAAAAAAAAAAATACTTTGGTATAAATTTGACCATATATGATGTCATTTGAAACTCACAGCCCTCCCAGCCAGAGAGCAGTGGCCCTTTGTGCTTTCTCAGGCCCTGGACTTCGTGTGCAGCACATTTCTCTGTGCATATTTTGCCATCTGTGGATGTTCTTCAGTGAGGTGTCTGTCAAGATGTTTTGCCCATTTCAAAGTCAGATTGTTTATTTTTATTGAATTTTATGAGTTCTTTATATGCACTGGATATGAGCCCTTTGCCAGGTATGTGTTTTGCAAATATTTTCCCCAAGTCCAGGTCTGTCTTTCATTCTTTTTACAGTATCATTTACAAAGAAATTTCATTTTTTTCCTTTCAGGGATCCTGCTGATGGATGTCTAAAACTCGCTGCCAAGCCAAAGTTCTCTGAACTTCACTTGGAAGGTTTGTGGTTCAGGTGTGTGGTCCATTCTGAAGTAGTCATGGAAAGGTGTAGGTATGCTCTTGCACGTTAATTCCCTTTCTCTACTCCCCCTCCTGTGCTCCACTAGCCCACTTTTATTTTACTTTTTTACATTGTATTTGGAAGGCAGAGACAGAGACAGGATTTCCCATCGCTGTTTCACTTTCCACATGCCTGCAACATCCAGGGCTGGCCCAGGCTGCGGCCAGGAGCCATGAACTCTATCTGAATCTCCCATGCAGGCACCTGAGGACTTGAGCCATCCCTGTTGCTGCCCAGGGTATGCATGAGCAGGAAACTGGGTCAGAAGTGGAGGAGTTAGGAGTGGAATCAGGCCCTCACATACAGGATGCAGGCTTCTCAGGCAGTGCCCCAACTGCTGTGCCAGACACCTGCCCCACCCTCGTCCTGAAGGAGTTGTCCCTGTTGTAAGGCAAGCCAAGTTTTCGTCTGTGAAGGGTCCTGACCTGGACTGAGGCCACCTTTAGGGCATCAGTAACTTTCCTGTTCATCTCTACTCTCGGATCTGGAAGTCCCCTGGGTCCTTTCCGCAGCCAGGAGGCAGTTTCCCCTGGGTGGCCTGGGCTAGCCAGCACAGCTCCCACAGGCGGCATGAGGAGACAGAACGCTCAGGCGGCGGTTTCCACTTCCGGTTCATCAGCACCACTGTGACGTCTGTGACAACTCGGGTGCTCAGCCAGCACAGCCCAGGGCTGGGGCCACAGGGTGTTAGACACTGCAGTCTCCTCTGTCCTTGGGTCCTTGGACTCCGTGGTGGGAAGGACAGCAGCTGACGTCGGCTGCTGGCTGAGAGCTCGCGAGGGCGTCAGGGTGTTCTCGCCAAGCAGAGCTATGCTGAGAAGAGCTGCCCTGTCATTCTGCTCAGTGGATGCTTTAGGATGCTGGGGACAGGAGTGAGTCCCACGCTTTGTGCCTTTGTGGGCTCCATACCCACTACAGCAGTGGCCCTATCAGCCCCAGGCCCAGGACTCTAAATCTCTTGCAGGATTTTTGGGAGGGTTTGTGGAATAAGGGGCTCCTTTGTGGGTCTTAGAGCAGTGACTGGCTTTGAAGTGGATGGCGGTGCAGGGAGCTGCTCAGAGAAAGTGGGTGTGCTTATCTCGGGTTGTGGCCCATTCTGTCCAATGCCCTCCGTGGAGACACCAAGGGCATTGGTGGTCCCTTCATGGGGATGTGCAGCCCAGTCTGGGCCCTGCTCTGCAGGGAAGCAGTGTCTACCACAGACACCGCCCCTGGGGAGGGTTAGAATAGACTGGAAATTCATCTCACACTTGAGACCTGTTGTCCCATGCCCTGCTGCACGCCCTGCTACTCCTGTTTTGCTCTGACACTTTCCATGGGAAGCAATCGTGGACCCAGCTGTACGTACCCTGGTGGTTCTCTGGTTGGGTTTAGAGGGGTGCCGGGAATACATGCCGATAGGCCCATCGGGGGACACACACGTGGCTCAGCTTGCCCAGAGCCTCCTGGAGGGTGCTTGTGATAGACAAGCTCTGTACTCAGCTTTTGACTAGCCTTACTGAAAAGTAAGAAAACAATCTCCCCCCCCCCCCCCCCACACACACACTCTTAAGCCCAGCTGGAGGCTCAACTTTTCCAGGTTCTTCTATAATCTTCTGATTTCTTGAAATGAGAGACTGCACTAATTGTATAGGTTTGAGGGAGGTTGAGAGGGGCTGCTGGAGCAACAGCCCAGGTTTGGGCTGGAAGAAACTCTGGACGACTTGCCCCCACCACTCGGTTATCCAGCCCCCCACCCCCACCCCCGGCTTCAGCCCAGGACAGAGTCCTGTGCACACTCCTACAGATGGCAGCGAGAAGTGGCACTGGGGTGCATGTGACAACCCGGGCTGAATCCCACTCTCTCCTATGAAAACCCCCTGCAATGCAGAAGCAGGTGGGAGAGCAGACACGGGAGCAACCAGGGGACTGGGACATGCTGCAAGCAGAAGGTGCCGAGAAGCGGCTCCTCCCCAAAGCCTGCATGACAGTGATCATCCCCGAGGTCCGGGTACAGAGCTGATGGTGGAGGGCGCTCATCTGGGTCTGTGGTTTATTGCTTCTGAAAAGCACTCAGAGCAGTTCAGAGAGATTGCACTGAAGGTGGTGAGGAAGCTGAGAATCCACCGAAGGCAGGGATTTAGGCAGGACGAAGAAAGCCACGTCTGGGAGCCAGGAGCTGCAGGGCCCTGCTGGTTCTGTGATGTCACTCATTGGCCAGGCTGTGCCAGGCTCCCACAGCCTGCCCTTCCCCGAGGACAGACGGCTGGTGTCCAAGTTCCGGGGACATTCCTGGGGAGGGCACCTGACTTCCTTTCTCTGCCGCAGGGAGGAGCCTTGCTCAGGTGACAGAGCTTGGCCACAGGGTGTTGTTGGGACTGTGGGCTGCTGTTCTACCTGGATCTTCCTATTGTGTTTTCTGTGTGGTCTGTCCATGGAGACAAGAGCCCAGGACAGTGCAACACACTGGGGGATCCCCGGGCCACCAGCCCCAGCGGAGTCCCCTGACCTTCCTTTGTGGTAAGCTCCAGGCCCAGCTAGTTTCTGCGGCTTGGTTGAGGGAATGTATTTCAGAGCCAGGAGTCTGTGTTCACCAAAGCCAGTAGCTGGGCAACTCAGTGACACTCAGAATGTCTTGAACACCTGGCTTGAGGAGGATGGAAAGTGATCATGTCTCCCTGGTTAGGGTCTGACCCTCTCACCTGGGCTACCGAGCCCACTCCCATTACTGGGAAGAAACAGCATTTGGATTGCTCTGGATGAAATGAGTTGTTAGAACTCAGGGCAGGGGTGCTATGGCATAGTGGTTTAAGCTGCCACCTGCAGTGCCGGCATGCCATATGGGTTCTGGTTCTAATCCCGGCTGCTCCGCTTCCAATCCAGCTCCCTGTTAATGTACCTGGGAAAGCACCAAAAGAAAGCTCAAGTGCTTGGGCGCCTGCACCAGCATGGGAGACCCAAATGAAATTCCAACTTCTGGCTTCAGCCTGGCCCAGCCCTGGCCTTTGTGGCCATTTGGGGAGTGAACCAGCGGATGAAGATCTCTTTCTCTGTCTCTCTCTCTCTCTCTGCAATTCTGACTTTCAAATAAATAAATTAATTAATTAATAATAAAAAAAAGAACTCAGGGCAGGAAGGGAGGTGGGGGCTGCCCAGGATGCCCAGGAGGGGCAGCTCCTCGGGAGGTGCCTGCTGCCCTGTGTACACCCCTCTTCTCACCACCAGCCCCCTCTCTGTGCGTCTTTGGCTTCTGTTCCTGCCGCCAGCTGCTCAGCACTTTCCATCTGTCTCAGACTCCACCTCCTGCAGAGAGAAGCTGGCTGCCCCTCCCTCTGCGGCAGCCCCCCCCCCCCCAGTCCCCCAGCCGGCCGTGGCAGATCCCAGGGCGCCTGCCCTCCGTCAGAGCTGGCGCCTTCAGGAGGGCAGTGAGGTCTGTGGGGATTCCTGGTCTCCCTGGCTCCATGATGAGGGCAGGTGAGGGGATGGAGGAGCAACGGGCACTCTCTGCTGGCCCTCCTGTTGTCGATGAGGAAACACGGAGGCAGGGAGGTTGAGGGACTTGCCTGGGTTTGCTCAGCCAGGGCTCCGCACCTCCCGCACCTCCCGTGCTGGAGAAATTTAGCAAGTGGGGGAGCGGAGCCCTGCTCACACGTCCACACTTGGCTGAGGCAGTTTCCCAGGCAGAGGACAGAGGAGCACCAGCGTGGGTGCAGCAGGGTCTGCTGGTTCTTAAGTCAATTAGCTGAAGCAGACTGGCAAATACAGGGACCTCTCAGAGCGAGGGCAGGGCTGGCCTGATTAAATCAGCACGGGGCAGTCTGGCAAGGGAGGGTGTTGGCAGAATAATGTCCCCCAGGGCTTCCAAGGGAGCCCCAGCAGCTGGGTGGGGGCTGTCCTGCAGCAGAGCCCAGCAATTAACAAATAAAGTTAGTAAGATGGGGGGAGGCTGGGAAAAGGAGTGAGAGCAGAGGTGTTGCCAGAAGCTTCCCTGGGGCTCACATGCAGGCTTGGTGACCCTCATGGGGTAGAGGGCCAGGAAGACAACCAACTCCCCTCCCCGCCCCTCCATGCTGGCGGAGACCAGGGGGGCAGGCCTGCTGGGGGTGCCGTGCCCTTTGTGTGCACGGCTGCAGGTGCTGTGGGCTGTCCAGGCAACACTGGTAATCAGGTCTCCCATGTGCAGTGCAGAAGCTGACGGAGCAGCACATTCGTCCGCCACTTGTCACTGTGAGGGGATGTCTGAGCCGTGCAGCTTTGTCAAGAAAAGAGGCAACTGAGCTCATGGCTCTGGTTCAGGGCATGGCTCTGGGGAGAGCCTGAGGGGGCAGGGAGCCAGAGAGCCTTGGGTCCCACCACCCCTTCCAGGGGGCACCCCCAGAGGCCTCCCTCTCTTCCCCAAGGAGCCAGTCGCTATCGTACAAACCCCACTCCAACCACATCCAGACCAAAGCCAGGAGAAGGAATCGCAGAAGACAGTGGAGGCATGGCAGCTGGGATGTGGCTCCACCCTTCCTGCATGCTCTCTGCTCTGTTCCCAGAAGCAGCCTGCGTGGATCACTGTCGCTGTTGCTGTGGCCGTGCTGAGCGTGCAGCCACTCCGGGCCTTGGTGACGTGGCAGAGGGGCCCTTCCTCAGCAGTGGCCTCTGCTGAAGTCCTGACTGGGAGTTCAGGGGTGGACACATCCAGGCAGGGTCTCTTGGGGTGGTGCACTTTGGGCCTGGCTGTGGAGGGGCTCATTCTATCTCCTGCCAGGCCCACTGGTCCCAACAAGACCTCAGCCCACCCAACACCAGTGGGGCGTGGTTGTGAGCCCCTCCCTGGGGGATTGGCAGTGATTTGTCACTGGACCTAATTCTGTCTGCCACACCTCACTCCAGGAAAGGAAGAGGCTGCTCTGTTCACCAGCAGCATTCTCTCCACAGTCCCACTGTGGAAGAACTGCTGCCTAGAGGACACAGGAACAGGCCCACAGGGAACATCTCTAGGATCTTTTTGTAAAAAATCAGGTTCATTGCAGATACCCGTGTCCAGCCAAACTGGCTTAAGCAGAAAGGTATTAATACAGGGGATGAGGACTAGAATAATGGGAATGGACTTCCAGAAACAACCCCCAACCTGGCCTGTGCGAGAGCTGCTGCAGCTGCTGCAGCGCCTCCAGGCCCACACTGCCTCTGCACATCCATGCCAGCAGAGCAAGAGCCCGTGGCTTAAGCTGCCTCCTGCAGTGCTGGCATCCCATATGGGCACCAGTTCGAGTCCCGGCTGCTCCACTTCCAATCTAGCTCTCTGCTATGGCCTGGGAAAGCAGTAGAAGATGGCCCAAGTCCTTCGATCCCTGCACCCATGTGAGAGAACTGGAAGAAGCTCCTGGCTCCTGGCTTCGGAGTGGTGCAGCTCCGGCCATTGCAATCATCTGGGGAGTGAACCAGAGGATGGAAGATGTCTTTCTCTCTGCCTCTGCCTCTCTGTAACTCTACCTTCAAATAAATAAATAAATCTTTAAAAATAAATAAATAAAAGCCAATCTTTTACAAGAAGTTGGCTTCCAGTTTCATCAGATCTGGGGATGTTTCAGACCCAGTTCTCAGTTGACAGAGCGTTGCATGTACACCCTGACGATTTGCTGCCATCCGGATTTTTAACACAAGATCTGAATGAAACTCTGTGTCCTGGAAATGAACCCTAGGAAGAGAGCTGATGCTGAACCCTTGGCCGTTCTCGTAACAAGTGTAGATGCTCACAGAAAATCTAATTGAGGACATGCCTCAACCTCATATAAATTTACTTTGTGTATTATACAACTATTAATCAAAAATTATATCTTTATACTGCATTGTTCGATTACACATTGCAAACAATTAACTATAGGATGATAACTTAATCCAGAGTAAATTTCTTATACTTAGGAGAGGTTCTTGACTTAGTGTGTTCCTGAACTTGAATGACTCCTAAGTGGAGGTGAACATTTTCTTCTTGGATGTGTGGGAACAGCCAGGGCAGGGAGCAGTGTTGCCTGCCAGTCAGAGGGAGGTTGGTGCTGTGTTACAGTTGTTGGGGTCCTGTTACCATTGTTGGGGTTGTGTTACTGTCATTGGTGTCCTGTTACAGTTGCTGGGGTCTTTTACTGTTGTTGGGTCGTGTTACAATTGTTGGAGTCATGTTACAGCTGTTGGGGTTCTGCTGCTGTTTTGGGGGTCCTGTTACAGTTGTTGGGGTCGTGTTACAGTTATTGGGGTTGTGTTTCCATTGTTGGGGTTGTGTTACAGTTGTTGGGGCCCTGTGACAGTTATTGGTGTGGTGTTACATTGTTGGAGTCCTGTTACCATTGTTGGGGTTGTGTTACCACTGTTGGGGTCCTATTACAGTTATTGGGATCATGTTACCATTGTTGGGGTGGTGTGGCAGTTGTTGGGGTCCTGTATCATTGCTGGGGTCATGTTACTGTTGCTGTCTCACTGGATAGAAACATGGTTTCCACTTCAAAGAGAACAGAAGCCACCAGAGGTTGCAGGGATGTAGCAGTTGTGGGTGCTACCTTACTGTTACTTGGATGACTTTGTTAATGTACAGAGAAGCACACGCGTTGCTACCTTACACTTGAAGCTCTTTTGATGGCTTCATGTACTCACTTTCCTTTTTGATCCTGTGTATTTTTTTTTTGCCTTTAAACACATTATTCTGAGAAGGGTCCATGGGGAAAGATTATAAACCTGTGAATTAGTGGCATGGGGTGAAAATAGATTTTTAAATTAATTTATTTTGGGGTGGGCGTAGTAGTGCAGTAGGCTGCACTGCAACTTGTGAGGCTCACATCCCACATCCAAGTGTTGGTTTGAGTCCTGGCTACTCTGGAGTTCTGATCCAGCTTCCTGATGGTGTGGCTGGGAGGCAGCATCTGATGGCCCAAGTACCTGGGTTTGTGACACCCACATACACCCTCACTTGGGTGAGGCCAGTGCTGTGGCGCAGTGGGTAATGCACTGACTGCAGTGCAGGCATCCCATATGGGCATCAATTCAAATCCTAACTGCTCCACTTCTGATCCAGCTCTCTGCTGTGGCCTGGGAAAGCAGCAGAAGATGGCCCAAGTCCTTGGGTCCCTGTACCCACGTAGGAGACCCGGAACAGCTCCTGGCTTCAGATAGAGGCAGCTCCGGCCACTGAGGCCATTTGGGGAATGAGCCAGCTGATGGAAGACCTCTTTCTCTCTCTCTGCCTCTGCCTTTCTGTAACTCTGCCTTTCAAATAAATAAATAAATATTAAAAAAAAAAAAAGACCTAGGTAGAGTTCCTGGCACCTGATTTCCCTGTGGCCCAGCCCTGGCTGTTGTGAGCATTTGGGGAGTGAACGAGCAGATGGAAGATCTTTGTGTGTGTGCCTCTCTCTGTTTCTCTACCTGTCAAATAAGATAATATTCAAGAAAAAAAAATAAATGTGTTGGCTGGTGCTGCGGCTCAATAGGCTAATCCTCCACCTGCGGTGCCGGCACACCAGGTTCTAGTCCCAGTCGGGGTGCTGGATTCTGTCCTGGTTGCCCCTCTTCCAGGCCAGCTCTCTGCTGTGGCCCGGGAAGGCAGTGGAGGATGGCCCAAGTGCTTGGGCCCTGCACCCCATGGGAGACCAGGAGAAGCACCTGGCTCCTGGCTTCGGATCAGCGCGGTGTGCCAGCCGCAGCGCACCGGCCATGGCGGCCATTGGAGGGTGAACCAACGGCAAAGGAAGACCTTTCTCTCTGTCTCTCTCACTGATCACTCTGCCTGTCAAAAAAAAAAAAGAGAGAGAGAGAAAATAAATGTGTTGAGGTGAAATGTGTGTCACATGGAGCAATTCCAGCACGTACAATTTGGTGGCGTTTAGCACACTTGTGATGTTGTGGTACCACAGACCCTACCTGAATCTGAACATTTTCAGTGTCCTCCCCAAATCAGCCTGGTAAGAGATTCTTAGGGGCCGGCGCTCTCTATAGGCTGTAGCACACAGCTTGGTTTCCCTGGACGACCATGAGAACTGACAGATCCTAGGCTCCAGGCAGGACCCACACACAGCTGTGGAGGAGTGTGGCTGCGGTGTGGAGGGGCGGGAGGCCTGTGATCTCCCCGTGCACGGGGAGGGCAGGCAGGGCCCAGCTGCCGAGTAGGGCTGGTGAGAAGAGAACCAGGTTGTGTACCCTTTCTCTTCTGATCACCTGGGCCGTTTGTCCACTTACATCCCTGGGGACACAGCCCAGCCCACGTGACCTCCAGGGCTGGGCTCTCAGCTGATCTCTCGCATTTTCCCTCTGTGGGGCTGGAGTTTCTGGGGGGCCCCGTACTTCTCTGGGTGGGTCAGGGACCCTCTTCCTGAGTGCGTCCCAGCCATGTGGCTGCCGACAGGGCTTGCAGAGCTGGGGACGGGGGTAGCTAAGCTGAGGACAGGAGGCAGGCAGAGCCTTGCATGGGCACCCTGAGACAAGACCAGCTCTTGGGCCTGCGGCTGCCCTGGGGCCTCCTGGAGGAGCCCCATCACCTCTGTTTCTGAGGGCTACAGAGCGGGCATGTGCAGCAAATCCCGGTGCTGTTTGCATGTTAAGTACCACAGGCCTTCACTCCCCAGGGAGCTGATGCTCTCACGGTAATCAGCGTTTCTGTTCAGCTCCATAACAACATTGGCAGAACAGAACAGACTGCAGCAATTATCTTACTGTGCTGATGCTGTGGCATAGTGGGTTAAGCCTCCGCCTACAATGCCAGCACTTCATATGGGTGCTGGTTCAAGACCTGGCTGCTCCTCTTCCAATCCAGCTCCTTGCTAATGTGCCTGGGAAAGCAGTGGAAGATGGCCCAAGTGCACTCATGTGGAAGATTCAGAAGAATCTTCAGGCCCTTGACTTTGTCCAGGCCCAGCCCTGGCCACTGCAGCCATCTGTGGAGTGAACCAGCAGATGGAAGATCTCTCTGTCTCTCTCTCCGTCTCTGTCTCTCCCTCTCCTTGTCCCTCTCTCTCTTCCTTTCTCTGTAACTCTGCCTTTCAAATAAATAAAAAATAAATCTTAAATAAAAAGAAATTATCATATTTATTTATTTAAATGTTTATTTTCATCTACTTGAAAGGAAAAGCAACAGAGAGAGACAGAGAGAGAGAGAGAGAGAGAGAGAGAGAGAGAGAGAGAAATCTTCCACTCACTGGTTCACTCCCAAAACGGCCTCATCGGCCAGGGCTGGACCAGGACAAAGTCTGGAGCCTGGAACTCCATCTGGGTCTACCGCATGGCCTCCCAGAGCACCGGTAGGGAGCTGGGACAGAAGCAGAGCGGCTGGGACGTGGACTCTGGGCGTCCCAGGTGAGCTACGCTCCTCCTGTGGCTTTCTAAGTGAGGCACCTGGGGAGACTCAGGATCTCTCAAGGCTTCTTGGGCCCAGCACAGCTCCAGGGACAGCACATTTTCAGGAGACAACAGTGGGGAGTGGGCAGGAGAGGGCTAACCCTGGCCTGCAGGGCCAGAGTGGGCTGGACGCCTCCAGAGCTGGAGTTGCAGGTCAGAAGCTGCAGTTTCTCGGGATCCTGACCTGGGCCTGTCACTGCCCTGGGCAGCTCTTTTTGGATCAGAGAGGTTGAGGGATTTGTCCAAGGCTGTACAGCTGTGCCTGCTCGTGCTAAGGTCCTGCGTTTTTAGGGGCTGCAGAGGGTGAGGGGTTCCTGATCACAGTGGTGACCTGATGGGGTCACAGCTTCAGAACCACAGTGTCTGTGGGGTGGTCTGGCCTTTGATGGCCGTATTTTCTTCCTGGCTGTAGGTTGGGCGGCTAGCCCTGAGTGGTGTGTGCCGCTGCCCCTCTGCCTGCCTGTCTCCCTCCCATTCTGAGGACAGAACCACGCTCTGGGTTTGATTTGTTTCAGAAAAGGGCCTGGAGTGAAGTCCCTGCCCATGTGCCTCAATGTTGCATTGAGCTCATAGCCGAAATCAGTCAGAAAGCCAAGTCCGTCTCGGGCCACGCGGGGACAGCTGTACCCCAAACTCTGGGGCTGTGCCTGTGGCTTGTGGGAGGTCGAGCAGCCACTGGTTGGCGACCCCCAGTGACCCAGATCTCCCAGATGTGTCCCAAAGCAAACGTAGACAGATACCTCGGCGTCTGTTTGGAGGGAAGTCAGTCCTGTCACCTGCCGGGCTCCCTCAGACCTGCGGTCCGGAGGCTCTCCTCCTACCCTCGCAGTCCTGTCCGGGTTAGAGACTTCCCCAGAGAAGCTGAGCTCTAAGTCGTCTAGATAAACGGCCGCTGCCGAGCACCATGACTGCTGGGGAGGACCGTGTCCCCAGAAGGCTGCGGCCTGGTGAAGACGCGCGGCGTGCCGGGAGCAGCGGCCAGTGTGGCAGCTGGGCTCGAGGGCTGTGGGCATCCTCTGTCCCGGCAGGAGCACCCTTTTGGAGGGAACTCCGCACCCAGGGGAATTCGCTATGTCTGACCCAGAGTTCCTTATGAGCCAAGGAGAAGCATGAGGAGAGAGGAGTCTCTCTGCGTGTCAGTTTCTGTTCAAAGCAGAGGAGCCCCCAGAAGCAGGCGGGGGAATCGGATAGCTCTGGGAACCAGTAACGAGATAGGAGGCGTCCTGACCTGCGCAGACCACCTGTTTGAGTCTGGCTTGCTGGACACAGGGACCAGAAAGCCCCTGTCGCCTGACAGCTGCTTAGTGAGGTGACATGAGGAGTGGTCTCGTTTCATGCCCTGAGGGACAGGCGGGTCCCGGCTACAGCTCACTCTTTCACCTTGGTTGTCAAGGGGCCCAGGGCCAGGATGGTCACTCTCACTCTGCTCTGATGACCCTGTGCATGCAATGCTCACACGGCCAGTGAGAAGGGTGCTGTCAGGTGCACCTTTCCAGGGGTCACACACCCAAAGCACACCTGTCCTGGAAACGCTGCACTTTGTCCCGCCTGAGGGCGAAGCCCAGGCTTCTGTGGGTAATTCTTGGCCGGCTCTGCCAGCTGCTGTGTGCTCACGCAATAGTGCAAGGTGTGTGGCTGTTCTAGCTACCGGCAAAGACCAGCTACCAGCCAAGACCGGCTACCCCGGAGATGCTCTTTGCTGGACCGACAGCCTTGTTGCCAAGTGATTAACATGGAAATAGGGAGTTGTGTTCCAGGAAGGACTCTGCTGACAGCCACCCTACCAGGTGATGGCATATACCAGTCATTATAGGGACAATTTCCTGAAGACGAAAATTTGTACAGGATTTGGTTGTGGGGCTCAGGAGAGCCTGGAGTTGCCAACTCGTGCTGGGAATAGGCGTGAAGACGGTACGGAGCTGTGTGTGGGACGAAAGACTCACTCCTGCAGAACATCAGCAGGGTTAGCAACGCCGGGGAAATGGCTCCAGGAGGGCTGGTAGCCCACAGCAAGCTACGCAATTACCCACTCAGTCAGCGTCAGTGGAGCGCTCAGGGAGTGCAGCCCCACACACCTATCCCAGGGCTCACAGCTGCAGGCACAAGTGGCCCCTGGGGCTGCTCTTGTTCAAGGAAGGGCTCAGGACACACTGCTCCAGGGCAGGGAGGCCAGGGGCCTTGGGTCAGTTTGTGGGACAAAATTAGAGGCCGCCTTTGAAATTTCCACCTCGCACAAGGCCAGCACAGCATCCACACCTCGGGCTCCCCACGCCCATGCGGGTGTGAATTCCTGTCCTCTGGGGTGGGGATGGAACTCCAGCCCCTTTGATCTTTTCACACTCTTCAGGGCCATTTGTGAGCCAGGGGGAGGAGGCAGCAGAGGCCCCTATTTCTCAGCCAGGTGTCGATGGCGCAGCAGCAGGGGTCCGGCAGCCCCCCAACCCCCACCCCTGCAGGTAGAGAGGAGTGGCAGATGGAGCCAAAGCCACTCTGCTTCCTGCCCTCCACCAGGACTGTGACTGTCCTGTTTTCTGTGGCCCTCTTGCTCTCACAGCGTGTAGACCTGCAGGGGCTGGAGCAGGGGGATCACCCTTGGGAGGTGCTGCATCCAGGGCTGCCAGCCCCTCTCCTTGGAGACGCAGGTGCACCGACAAAGGAGGTCCAGCAGGAGCTGGGGACCTGCTACCACCCACGTCAAGGGCCACACGGGTCTCTGGGCTCTGCGTGGAGGCTTCTGGGTGCACTGAGACAATCGGACCACAGCCCGTGCTGCTCACAGCGTGGCTGGGACTGCGCACTGGGCCAGGGGAGGCAGATGGGCAAATTTGGGTTGGCATGGAAAAGACTTTGGGGCTTTACACAAAACCCTCAGCAAAATCTCTTGTCTTGTAGAGGACAAAGGGCCTCCTCCCCAGAGGTCACTTGAAGGAGGTCCCCCGCCTCCTGCTCTTAACTGCTATACCCCACGACTTCTCACAAAGCCCAAGCCTGCTGATTTGAACTTGGTTTTATTTTTTGGAAAGTCCAAGGTGCAGGCCAGGTTTGACTGGCACCTGTGTCTGCACCTCCTCAAACCATCCCTAGAGCTGGACCCCTAAAAAAAGACTGCGTTCCTTTCACAGGCTGAAGAGGGCAAGCAGGAGGTCTCTGGGGACACCTGTGTCTGCTCTCCTCTGGGCCACAACACTGACAAAAATTCCTGGTCACTGTGTGGAGTTTCTCCTTCAATCAGGGGTAATGCACACGCACAGGCGGTGAGCTGTAAACACAGTGTCTCCAACACTCACAGGCGGTGAGCTGAAGACAACAGTGAGCTGAAGGCACAGTGTCTGTCTCCCATACCCACAAGTGAAGACACAGTGTGTGTCCCACACGCACAGGCAGTAAGCTGACACAGTTTCTGTCTCCCACAAGCACAGGCAGTGAGCTAAGATGCTGTCTCCCTAGGGGAAGCACATCCATCCTAGACTACATCTTTCAAGTCGAATCTCTTCGGATTTCCTCTCCTGACAGGTCTGTGGGCCCAGCTCTTTGCTGCGTTCCCTCTGTGGTCTTGTGTCTTGCTCATCTGGGCAGCACTTGTGCAAGGCCTCGCTGTGGCCATCAGTGCCACGTACTGAGGGGAACTGGTCCAGTAACTCAAGCTGGACTCAGGGAGCCAGCGGTAAGCGTGGATGGGATGGGGTGTGAGACCAGGGATGTGGTGTCACCCCACTGGGTCGCCCCACTGAGCAGGTGGACGCCTGCTCCTGGAGCTGCCGACTCTGCCGGCCTCGTCGAGGGGGCTGCAGCCCCTGCCACTCTCAGCTCCAGACTTTGCACCCAGCAGGTGCTCAACAAGTGCCTCTGATCTTGCCTAAGGCTTCCACACAAAATCTCTGCCAAGACTGTGGACACTGGAGTGCGTCCTGCATGGGATACAGGCAGCTGGCTCTTGGCGTGGGGATGGACAGAGGCTTGGGCTTGGTGGGAAGAAGCAGCTGAGTAGCTGAGGTGGCAGCACGTGTGTCCCGGCCGTGGGTGTCTGCTCAGTCTCCCCAGTGTCAGAGCTGACGACCAACCTGACGGGACTCGTGAAGGGAGGGTGTGAGTCCATGAGAGCGACACCCCTGTGCACGTGTGCCCACAGTGTGTGCATGTGAGCCTGTGTGGTGTGGGCATGTGCGTGCTTGTGTATGTGTGTCTGAATGTTCACACGTGTAAGTCTGTGAGAGTGCAGTATGCATTGTGTGGGTGACAGTGGCGAATGCTTGTGCCCATGTGTCTATGGCATGTCTGTTATGTGCTGTGTGTGTCTGTGTCTGTGAATGGTATGTGCATGGCTGTGGGTGCATATGGTTAAGTGTGCACACAAGTGTGAGTGTGTGTACATGAGCATCTTGTGCCCAGCAGCAGGTGCTGTTCACATGAAGCTACAGACGCATGCAGAGTGGTATGTACCTTCCCCCCCATCACCTGTGGCTTTCCACAGATTTTGGCTGGTGAGAATGGGCACTGGTCATTTAAAACTTCTTGTGTTTGGAGGGGTTTCTTTTCTTGTTTATGTTATTCTCTCTTTCTTTCAGTAAAAAATGTGGTGAGTCAGTTGAAAAGCTGATCTCACAAGAGTAGAGAGTAGGAAAGGAGGAAGGGAGGGAGGGCAGTGCCAGGGGGCAGCAGGTGCAACCTCTGATGCTCCACACACAGAAGGAGCTGCGACCAACAGCACTGAGCTGAATATTTCAAAAACTGACAGATTTTGAGTGCTCCAACCCGAAGAAATGATTAATATTTTTAGAAAGCTTTTATTTAATAAATATATATTTATTTGTTTATTTATTTATTTTTTTGACAGGCAGAGTTAGAGAGAGAGAGAGACAGAGAGAAAGGTCTTCCTTTTGCCGTTGGTTCACCCTCCAATGGCCACCGCGGTAGGCACGCTGCGGCTGGCGCACCGCGCTGATCCGATGGCAGGAGCCAGGTGCTTCTCCTGGTCTCCCATGGGGTGCAGGGCCCAAGCACTTGGGCCATCCTCCACTGCACTCCCTGGCCACAGCAGAGCTGGCCTGGAAGAGGGGCAACCGGGACAGGATCGGTGCCCCGACCGGGACTAGAACCCGGTGTGCCGGCGCCGCAAGGCGGAGGATTAGCCTAGTGAGCCGCGGCGCCGGCCTTATTTGTTTATTTTTAAAGATTTATTTATTTATTTGAAAGTCAGAGTTACACAGAGAGAGGATAAGCAGAGAGAGAGAGAAAGAGAGAGAGAGAAGTCTTCCATCCGATGGTTCACTCCCCAACTGGCTGCAACGGCCAGAGCTGCACCGATCCAAAACCAGAAGCCAGGAGTCTCCTCTAGGTCTCCCACATGGGTGCAGGATTTCCAAAGACTTGGGCCATCTTCTACTGCTTTCCCAGGCCATAGCAGAGAGCTGGATTGGAAGTGGAGCAGCTGGGTCTTGAACCGGCACCCACCCATATAGGATGCTGGCGCTTTAGGCCAGGGCATTAACCCACTGCGCCACAGCGTCAGCCCCTAATAAATATAAATTTAAATTTCATAGGTTTAGCAATATAGCGGTTCTTCCCCCCATACCCGCCCTCTCACCCCACCTCCCATCTCACCTCTTACTCCTTCCCCCATCCCATTCTTCATTAAGATTCATTTTTAATTATCTTTATATACAGAAGACCAACTTTATACTAAGTAAAGATTCAACAGTTTGCACCCAGCAGACACACAAAGTATAAAGTACTGTTTGAAGACTAGTACAACTCATAGTACAACTCGTTAAGGACAGAGGTCCTACATGGGGAGTAAGTGCACGGTGACTCTTGTTGATTTAACAACTGATCTCTTATTTGTGACGTCAATGATCACCCAAGGCTCTTGTCATGAGCTGCCAAGGCAGTGGAAGTGTTTTGAGTCCACAAACTCTGTAGTTAGACAAGGCCATAATCAAAGTGGAAGTTCTCTCCTCCCTTCCTTCTCTGATGGCCCCTTCTTTCCACTGGGATCTCACTCACAGAGAGAAATGATTCATATTTGAGCAGTGGATATGTATTCCTGATCTGTATTGAAATCTCACATACTTAACTGTAAGGATGCACAGTTATTACAGGAGTGTCAGCTAAAAGTCACAAATGAGAGCACTTGGGGTGCTGGGTGTCTCTCTCTGTCTCGGGGCGTCAGACACTCGCTCGCTCACGTGCCTCCAAGCTGTGCGCCTCACTGCTGCACTCATACCATCCCACGCACGCTACAGTTAGAGCAACCAACGGAGCAGGGCCAAGGGCAGACCTCACTTTGAACAGTAATGTCCCTGGTGAGGTCGCTGTCTCTCTCTTCCTCTCTGTCCCTGTCTCTGCCTGTTTCTCCATCTCTCCGTTTGTCGTTCTCTGTCGCTCTCTCAGCCTTTCAGACCTCTGAGCGCGGCAGCCTCGCCTGCACACTGACCCATGTGAAACGGCCATTTTGTGAGTGTGTGGGACTGGGTTGTGTGGTGCTCATGGACGCGACAGTTATCGGTTAAAGCTGAGGGCCGCAGGCAGGGCCTGGTCTCTTTCCTGCTGTCCTCTCCACAGCGTCCCTTCGGCTTACCTCTTCCCTCCCCCCTGCCCCACACAGCTGTGAAGGGGCCCATGGCCCGCTGAGGTGGGCTTTTCCCTCCACATGGTCTGCACCCCTTCCCACACCCCAGCACTGTCCCTGCTCTTGGTGCCCCTCAGACCAGGGTGCTATGTTCTGACTGCTGGGTGGAGCTTGCCATGCGCCTCCTCACTGTCGAGCCCCCTGCCTGGTCCCTCCAGTCTGGCCTCATCCACTCTGTGTTGGCCAATCCTGGGTGTCATCCCTAGCAGACACCTTACCCCAGCCGGGGGTGGGGACTGGTCTGAGGGCTGTGTGCACCTGGTGTGTGGGATATTTCAGTGTATTCAGGGTGTGGCGAGTTTCGCCCCTACTCCAGCCAAGCTCAGCCTTCAGGACCCATTCCACTCCTCTTTCTTCTTCTTTCTTTTTCTTTTTAAGATTTATTCACTTATTTAAAGGGAGAGAGAGAGAGAGAGGTATCTCCCATCTGTTGGTTCACTCCCCAAGTGGCCACAACATCCAGGACATGTCCAGGCTGAAGCCAGGAGCCAAGAATTCCAACGGGGTCTCCCACGTGGGTGGCAGGGGCCTAAGCACTTGGGTCATCCTCCATTGCTTCCTAGGCACATTAGCAGGCAGTGGATCCAAAGCAGATGTAGCCAGGGCTCAAACCAGAGCTCAGATAAGGGATGATGACGTTGCAAGTGGCTGCTTAACCCATTGCACCACAGCACCAGCTGTCCACTCACCCTCAACACTGGCTCCTACCCTGTGTCTTGTGGTTGAGGCCCTGCCCAGGCACCCAGCTGGCACCACTGCCATGTAGGATGCTCCCGGCTCAGCTCTCGACTCTGTCTCAGCAGTATCCCGGCACGCTCCTCCCCATTCAGGCCCCAGTTTCAGGGGAGACCTTGCCTGCCATCCTGGGCTTCACCATCAGCTCTGATGCTGTCCTGAAAACACAGGCTGCACGGACGGGGCCGGCGGGGCGGGGTGCCCACTTCCCGTGAACGCCTCTCCCTCCTTTCGTTCTCCCTGAGGCTTTCGGCGGCTCTTGCTGCAGAGGAGGGCAGCTTTCTCAGCTGGGCAGGGCCAGGCTCTGAGGCTCAGGGCCCAGGAGCTGGGAAGGCCCCAGGCACACAGGTCAGGGACCCAGCGGAATGGCAGGAGAGGCCTGTGAGGGGTGGAGGGAAGGTGCTGTCCACTGCCCCACCTGCCGATGGTCAGCCCTGCAGACAGCAGGCACATTCCAGTAGTTTCCATGAAGTCTTTGAATGTTTTAAAGTCTTTCTCTTTCTCTCTCTCTCTGTGACTCTGCCTTTCAAATCAATCA
Organism: Lepus europaeus; assembly: GCF_033115175.1. Classification (NCBI taxonomy): domain Eukaryota; kingdom Metazoa; phylum Chordata; class Mammalia; order Lagomorpha; family Leporidae; genus Lepus; species Lepus europaeus. The sequence continues at coordinate 169,145,432 of NC_084829.1, read as the reverse complement.
ATCAATCTTTTAAATAAATAAATAAATAAAAAGGGGCTGGCATTTTGTGGCTCACTGGGTTAAGTTGCCGCCTGCAGTGCCGGCATCCCGTAAGGGCGCCAATTCTAGTCCCGGCTGTTCCACTTCCCATCCAGCTCTCTGCTAAAGGCCTGAGAAAGCAGTACAAGATGGTCCAAGTACACTCTTCCCTTCTCCACAGCCCTGGAAATGCCATGGCCACAAACCAGCTGGAGGCCTCACCGCCCCGCTGTGGTGAGAAGCTGAACCAGGTCCATGGCAGGGGTTCCTGCAGTGGGGGTGGGGAGCGTGAGAACGCCCTCCTTGCAGGGGAAATGAGGACTTCAATAGAAAGGAAGACACAGGAGGCCTGAGTGGGCGGCAAGGCCGGGGTCAGGAGGAACCACTGAGGTGGGGGGGGGGTGGCAGGTGCACTCAGCATCCACTTTGAGCTTCAGATGAGTGACCACGCTTCCCACGTTCTGCACGGGGCATTTCAACTGGACATCCGTTTCTTCTTCATCTGAAAGGCCAGCGTTGACACCTGGCCGTCCATGTGTTTTGGGGCTTTCTGTTTGTTTTGCATTGTTTCTGTGATTTGTTTGACAGGTGGGGTGCTGGGCGTGGGCGTGCAGTGAAGGCCACCCACCGCCCCGCCCTGTAATGGAAGCACTTGTGCCTGTGCCCTGTTCAGTACAAGTTCTGTCAGCAGAGCTCACTTCCTAGGTTTGCTTCCGAGAGGCTCAGGACTCTGAGGAGAGGATGTGTGGGCCCTGGGGAGCAGGGAGGGTGTGAGGGGCCTGCCCAGAGAGCCCTGGCAAAGACACCCAGCTTCCTGCCATGAGTTGGTCCTGGGGTTACATGGAAGAGAGGAGACCACCGCTGTTGCCCAGGTGGGATCCAAGCACCCACCTGGCTCCCAATCCCAATCCAATGCGCAGGGACAGTTCTGGGGAGGGATGCCATTCTATAGTTTAGTTTTTTAAAGATGTACTTATTTATTTGAAAGGCAGAATGGCAGAGAGATCTTCCACCCGCTGGCTCACTCCCCAGATGGCCGTGACACCGCAGCTGGGCAAGGAGCCAGGAGCTCCATCTGGGTCCCCATGTGGGTGCAAGAACCCAAGCACTTGGGCCATCACTGCTGCCTCCCAGGCACATTAGCAGGAAGCTGGGTGGGAAGTGGAGCAGCTGGGAGCTCATTGTGCCCCTCCCCTTCCTGTGTTTCATAAGAGACAGAGAAACCACCCTGAAAACGAAGTGAACCCCAGGCACCACTGATGCCTTCTGGGCTGGGGCTGTCGAAGTAGGTGGGGCTGGGCTGTGGGTGGGGGCAAGGAGGAGGTGCCAGGCCTCTCTGCCCCATGTCCACCCCTCCCCCAAATGTATACCCATCATTGGACACTCGTTGGGGTGGTACGGGGGCTATATGATGTTGCCACCTCTCAGTACACTGATCTCCTGCGGGAGGGTCAGCTCAGCTACCCCTTCTCCCTGGACCTGCGAGTTGTCCAAGGGCATAGGCCAGCCTGTCTGCCAGTGTCACCTCATTGAGAACTGCCGTGCACATGCTGTTGTGGCACTCAGCTCAAGGAGGGAGCTGAGCCAGGGTAGCACCTCCTGAGTGGACACCAGCCCTTCCCCCAGACATACTTATCTGTGTGTGGTGTGCCATGCAGTCTGTGCATGTGAATCGCTCCTACACTCAGCATGTGAAGGTTGCTGAAGGCAGAATGTCGCCTCTGTCCCACCGCACCTTAACTACCCTCCCCCACCCCCAGGGCCTGCATGGCCCAGCCCAGGTCAGAGGAGCTGGTCAGGGGCATGAGGCTCAGAAACAGGCAGGAAATGGCGCTGGACAGCCATATAGGTGCCAGCAGCTTCAGCCAGGTGGTGAGACAAGAAAAGTGGACGAGAGGTGCTGTGTGAGCTCTTGGTGAAACAGCCTGGGAGCTGGGGTGCTGGCTGGGCTGCTCCTGTGACCACGGCTGTGGGGGGCTGCAGACAATCCTACCCAAGCCAGCCCTGCCTTCGGCCCCAGTCGAACAATGTGCTCTGACAAAGCAGCAAATGTCATGCACCCCTGATTCATTTTGGAATCTGGCTTTCCTCATGTCCCAGGTATTCCAAAAAAGTCACTGTCTGCATGGTGCAAAACCTGGTTTCCTTTCATCACTGTCGTGAGAACAAGAAACCTGGGCCTGGCCTGGGGACAGAGGGCTCAGGTGGCTGGGAGGAGCAGCAGCATCTGCCTCCACAGGAGGCCAGGGCCAGGGCCAAGCCCCAGAAGAACTGAGCAGGTAGCCCTGAATCCACCCTTCCCTCTGCACCCGCTGGGCTCCAGGGAGCTGGGAGGGGGCTGCAGGGTTAAGGGGTCACTCAGTGGCCGGCGCTGTGGTGCAGCGGGTAAAGCTGCCACCTGCAGTGCCGGCATCCTATATGGGTGCCAGTTCGAGTCCCAGCTGTTCCACTTCCAATCCAGCTCTCTGCTATGGCCTGGGAAAGCAAGAGAAGATGGCCCAAGCCCTTGGACCCCTGCGTGGGCAACCCAGAAGAAGCTCCTGGCTCCTGGCTTCAGATTGGCTCAGTTCCAGTGGTTGCCGCCATTTGGGGAGTGAATCAGCAGATGAAGATCTCTCTCTGCCTCTGCCTCTCTGTAGCTCTGCCCTTCAAATAAATAAATCTTAAAAAAAAAAAAAAGAGGTCACACAGGACACCTGCATGCCACATCAGAGTGTTAGCTCCAAGCCGCGCTGCTCCGCTTCTGACCCAGTTCCCTGCCAAGGCGCACCCTGGGAGGCGGTGGCAAGGGCTCCAATATTTGGACCTTGCCACCTATGTGGGAGACCCTATAGAGCTCCTGGATCCTGGCTATTGAGGGGATTTGCGGAGAGAATCAGCAGATGGAGGATCTCTCTTTACCAGTCTCTGGCTCTGTCTTACCCTCTCTCTGCCTCTCAAATAAAATTGGAAAAAATAAAGAAAAGAATCAGACCCAGAAGTGACTGCACAGACCGGCAGTGGTCTGCACAGACCGGCAGTGACTTACATGGACCCACCACTGTGCCTTTGCACTCTCATTGGTGCTTCCTGACATAAGGAACAATTTCACCCAGGGAACAACTTATACTGTGTCATTGGTGCCTCTTTTACAAACTGCATTCTCGAAATCCTTCCAGAGAATTCTCCCTTTTACTGCCACACAGTACTAGCAGGGACACGGCTCTGAAGGGACAGCCCAGCAGGGCCCCAGGGTAGCCTCCAGACCAGACCTGCTGGACTCTGAGACAGGGCAAGGGCCTGGGGCTTGCTTGTGATGCAGCAACTTAAAGCCCGCCTGGCGCTGGCATCCCATGTCAAAATTCAAGTCAGATTCAAATCCTAGCTCTTCTGCCTCAGACCCAGCTCCTGCTAACGCCTCTAGTAGGCAGAGGTTGACGGCTCAAGTGCTTGGGCCCCCACCACCACACGGGAGACCCGGATGGAGCTCCTGGCCCCTGGCGTCAGCCTGGCCTGGCCCTGGCTCCTGCAGACGTTAGGAAAGTGAACCAGTGGTGGAAGAGCTCTCTGTGTGTCTCCGTCACTCTGCCTTTCAAACAAACAAATCTTAAAAAAGCAAAGAGCCAGGGCTCATTCCCTCAAGCCAGGCTGTGAACGGTGCCCCCTCCCCCCAGGCTCGGGCACCCCAGGTCCTGCTGTCTCCAGCCTGCTTGCAGAGCCAGGTAGAACATTCCTGACCCACTGTCCCCTCAGCACATTTTGTGACCACAACATGTGCTCACCAACTGACAAGCGTGCCGGAGAGGGCCACAGGGCGCACGCTCTGACCCCAGGCTCAGCAGCTGGTGTTGAATCAGCTCATCCTGGTTGTGTCTGGACTGCCCCTGGGCCTGGTCAGCATCCAGCTCGGCTGTCCAGGGGCATTGGGAATACCAGTTGTCAGCGGGCCCACAGGCGGGGGTGTGGCACGGCTGCAAGGCCGCCCATCCAGGTCTCCATGTGGTGCCTTAGGGCCTGGTGGCCACTACTTCTCAGGGCTGTGCCATTTCCCTGGTACGGCTGCAGGGGGCTAGAGGCGCATTGTGGGTCAGGGGCACTCCCAGCAGGGTCCTTTCCTGGGGAAGGGCCTGGAAGCAGGAGTGGGGATTCCCTCCAAGGCCTCTTTTCTCTGTGGTCCACCCAGGACGGGCTGCAGTTGGAGGAGAATGCACAGCCACGACTCGGCTGGAGCCCCTCTGAGCCGTCGAGGACTCAGGAGGCCGGCTTCTCACTCTCCCTGCCCAGCCCTGGCCCAGCACTTTGCAAAGGTGGCCCTGGTCAGATCATGGGGCAGGGCCAGTCTGCAGAGCTGCAGGCCTGGGGCAGCTGTTATCTGCTCTGCTCTGTGGGACCAATCACACCCACTCCTTAATGAGCAATGGCCCTGTAGATGAGCAGCTGACCTGACGGGCCAACCCGCGTGGCTGCCTGGGAGGCTCTGGGGTGGCCCACTGTGGTGGGTGCTTCAGGCCAGACTCTGCCAGGCCTCTGTGTCCAGGACATGTTTGTCACTTCTACGTGTGGTTGCATCTGTGGAATCAAGCCACAGGACAGAGCTGCTGCTTCCATTCGTGGCTCACACATGGCAGGCTGGGAGAGGGAGGAGGGTGGTTATGCCAACACCCACAGGTGCGCCCGGGGTGTGGGCCTCCAGGAGCTGTCCCCTGGACTCCCGGAGAGATCTGGAAGTTTGCCATGAAGGAGATGGAACTCCAGATCCCAGGCTCAACAGAGCAATAAGGATGTCCCATAGTCCATCTGTGTGAGAGTCCAGAAAACGCAGCCAGGACAAAGAGTCAGCAAACAGGCTCTACGTGTGGGTGCCCATGTGTCTGTCACCACTCCCGAAGCCCCAGTCAGTGTGGACAAGAAGTAACCGCTGATTGCTGTCCCAAAGCCAAAAACCAAGACAGGAAGAAGTGAAGCTGCTGCACACCTGTGGTCTGGCCTCCCACATCTGCCTGCCCTTGTCCCTTGTCCCTGCACCTGTGGCTCCAGGTGGCCCGAGCGTCCTCCACACTGGCAGGGCTCACTTGTGGACGTCTCATGCTCGTGCAGTCAGTTATGGGTGCTGTTGGGGCCTCCAGGCAGTGCTGCATTTGACCTTCCGCACGTCAGCAAGTGGAAAACCCTTCGTGGGCTGCTTCTCTGTTCTCGGGTTTTCTGGCCGACCTGGAACTGACTTTGCTGAAGGTGAGGCCAGTTCTCGGGCTTCCTGAGGGACTTCCCACTCTCCCAAGCCCCACCCTGGGGCAGCGCACTCCTCCTGTGCGCAGAGCTTTGCTGAACGGCTCGCACGTGTTTGGGACTGTTCTGGGCTTTCTAAGCACGCACAGTGTCAAACCAGAAGCACACGGCTCTGACAAGACTTCTCCATGTGTGCCAGTGCCCAAGTTTGAGGGGCAACGTGTCCGGGGCCGTGAGTGCTCTTCACAGGCACGGAGGACTGTTCTGTAGCTCTTTCCCACGTGCTCCTAACCACATTCTCAGACGTTCTCTCTTTTTCCATGCTATGATGAAAGGGGTCTCTCCCAGGCTAGCACAGTTGTTTGAGTCCCAGCTGCTCTACTTCTGATTAAGCTCTCTGCTAATGTCCCTGGGCAGTGGAAGATGGTTCAAGTACTTGGGCCCCTGCCACCCATGTTGGAGGCCCAGATGAAGCTCCTGGCTGTGGCCTGGGCTCAGCCCTGGCCATTGTGGCCATTAGGGGAGTGAACCAGCACATGGAAAACTGATCTCTGTCTCTGTTTCTCTCTTTCTCTCCCACTCTTTCTTTTTTAAAAAATTATCATTATTATTTAAGATTCATTTATTTTACTTAAAAGGCAGAGTTAGAGAGAAGAAGAGACACAGAGATCTTCAATCCTCTGGTTCACTCCCTAAATGGACCAGGCCGAATCTAGGAAACGGGAACTCCACCTGGGTCTCCCATGTGAGCGCAGGAGCCTACGTACTTGGGCCATCATCCTCTGCTGCTTTCCCACATGCATTGGCAGGGAGCTGGATTGGAAGTGGAGCAGCGCGCCCATATGGGATGCTGGCATTATAAGCAGAGGCTTAACCTGCTGTGCCCCAACACCAGCCCAACTCTGCCTTTCAAATGAATAAGTCTTTAAAAAAAGGGGGGGATCTTTTCGTCTTTTCTTCTGTCCTCATTTTCTGGTTTCCACATAGGGAGGCTGCTGACCTCTTTATTTTAAGCTTGCACTTTGCCTCCAAGTGGTGTGAACAAACATCCTGGACACTGACACTCTGCCTTCCCCCGGTGAGCGAGAGCGTCTGCTCCTTACTTTCCATTTCATCAGTTCGGAGCAGACGGTGTCGAGGTGACCGCGTACGTGGGGTCTGTGTCAGCGCGTCCAGCGCCGGCCGCCTCCACTCCCCGGGGCTCCGTCACGGTGCGTGACTGCGGTGCTGCTGTGCAGCTGTTTGATCGCCAGGCCGGCCTCGCGTCAGAATCGGCCTCTCCCTGTCCTCGGGTGGGAGCAGACCAGAGGAGTGCGGCTGGAAGCCAGCGTGTTCTCCCCTCCTCCAGGGGCCTGCACATGGTCTTCCTGCACATTTGTTGGAAGTTCAAATGAGATATGATGAGGAAATTTCAATTTCCAGTGGAGATAATAGAGTGTAATGGTAGGAGTTTGGCTAAAGTCCATGTTTGCCTTGCCCTAAACCCATTTGGTGCCCGGCACATGCTCGCTGGCTAATTTGGAAGCTGTTTGAAGGCCAGAGTTTAATCGTATTTGAATAACACTGTTTATGCTCAGGGGCTGTGGTGATGAACGGCACGGGAAAATATAACTCAATAAGTGACAAAGTCTGTTTGTAAGGAGCTCAGCGGCTACAAACAAGGGCGGTGCAGGTGGAGAGGCCAGGGGCCTGGCATTCTGAGGGGTGGTCTCAGGGTCAGGAGGGGCCATGAGCTGGAGATGGCCACGCTGCTGAGGCAGCCAGTGAGACCCAGGCCACCACGAGGGGCCACTTTCTGATGCCTCAAAGAGAACTGTTAAGCAGGGCTCAGAAAACCCTGGGGGCCAGAGCCACTGCGCCCCTGGCAGGCTTCAGGCAGGGCCAGAGGTTTGGGCTGGACTGCGCTGACCTCACTCCAAGAGCTGGGTTCTCCTGTCCCACGGGGAGGCATCCAGGGACACTAGCTTCCCAGTGAGTGTGGAAACAGAGGGACTCTGTGTCACTCACTGCTGCCAGTCTCGGCCACGCCAAACCCAGCAGGACAGACGGCACCTCTTTTCCTGGGTGAAGCCTTGGGTGCCACACTTAGATGGTCCCTGTGGGGGCAGCTCGCTTGGCCCCTGAGGCCTGGTGTGTGGCTCCCGTGGGGTCCTGAGGGAGCAGACCCAGCCCTGCTGCCTGCACGTCCACCACCAGATGGGAAATGGCAGAGACCTGGCACCTAGCAGGCAGTTCCCAGGTCTGGGAAAGAAAAGAGCAAGGGTTTGTTTGACCCTGGCCTGGCGCAGTACAGGGCTGGCAGCAGGGCTCACCCCACCAACACTGTGACCATGCAGAGGAAGCTTCTGGACCCTGAGCAGATCATTTCTCAGGATGGTGGCTGTAGACCCCTCTCACCCTCAACCCCCATAAAAAAACCTGCTCCAAACAGCTGGAGGTGGTCAGGGGTCCCACTGCCCAGGACCAAATTCCCAGCCCGTGTTGCTTCAGACAGGAGCCAGACCCCTCTCAGCACGGTCAGCCATGGCCCAACCTACCTGCTTCCAGCTGGGGGGAGGGTACTAGGCCAGGAATGGGGGTGCTGAGGGGAGGAGGCCCAAGGGCGATCAAGGAACTGAGGCGGCCCCTCCCCCCAGACCGCCCCTCCCTGCCCATTCCAGAGCACAGATAAAAGTGAAACCTGAGCAGCCAGTGTTTGTGGTGCCGCAGCCAAGCCCGGGCTGCGTCTCCACGGCAACGGGGACACTCCATCAGCTCTGTGAACAGATGGCCAGTGGGCAACAGGCAGCATATGTTCCCGAAAGCCCGACACCGGCGCAGATGGTGGCTCGGGACATAACCTGACATTTCCTTGTCTCCCCTTCCCGTTGGGTGCTGCATTGTCGCGAGCAGAGATTAGCGGGCGCTGAATGGCGCCGATTACTCACACTTCAGTGCAGCCTGGAGCCCCGCTTACCCAGAGCCTGGTGAGCAGCAGCCAGAGGCAAACGGCACTGCACTGTGGTGGCAATGGTGGCCAGAAGCCCTCCTGGCCGGCCCTCGCCCTCGCCCCTGGTGGCTGGACCAGGCTGCTGTTTCTGGCTTTTACAGGAGATCCCGAGCGGGGGCTGAGCATCCCAGGCAAACACCTCAGGGTGGAGGTGGGCAGGTGGCTCCCGTGGGTATGGCGAGGGCTCAAGTCTACCAGCCAGCGCAGCCCAGCCGCTTCACCTCGGCAGGCCTTGGATTTTCTCTGCATTTGGTTTGAGCTGGGAAATGGCGTTCTGGGTTTGGCTGCCCACCACCGCCTGAGAGAAAGGATTTTGGGCATCGCCTGTCACGGGGCATTCGCCCAGCCTGGACCTGGACACGGCCTGTGGTCACTGGGCAGAGGAAGGGCCGGCCTGATCAGACTGGGCTGGGGAGGAGGGAGCCTGAAGGGGGCGAAGCTGTGCCCGGAGAAGCTGCACGCATTTCCCGTGGGCGCAGCTCCCCATGGCCGCTGGGCAGCGTGTCTGGGCCCCTGCTGCATGCCTGGTCTCCAGCTCAGCTCAGTCCGTGGCCTCTCCCAGGTTCTGCCTGCTGCACTGGGCCTCTTGGGGCCTCAACCCCAGCACGGATCCAGACAGTCCTCACGTGGCTCCTGTCTCACTGCAGGACTGACCACAGAGATTTCTACTTGGCTGGATGCGTTCCAGGGCCGAGCAGTCCCTGCCAGCGAGCCCCTGTGGTGGAAGCCAGCTGCAGGCTCCACAGCCAACGAGAGGGCCCGCACCTCTCCCCAGCCAGAGTGACCTGGGGATAAATTCAGTTTGGATAGAAACAAGTGCCCTGGCTCGCTATGGGGCCGCCCCAGAGGCAGGTTTTCCCCCACCTTCCCACCCTGCCTGCTCTGTGCTGGGAGTGACAGCGGAGGCCAGACACCCTCTCTGCTTCTCCCCAGGCGTGAGCTGCCTTCACCCAGCTGAGCGGGCACAGGGACATCACCCGGAGCACACTGCAGTCTCCACAGGGAAGACACCGTGGTGAAGAGGGTGGATGCGGGTGGCGTATCCTGCAGGGGCTTCCAGGTTCCCAGGGACTGCCTCTCACAGGCCCCCAGACAGGGCAGTCAGGGGGCAGAGGAGCCGGGCGTTCCCAGGTCACCTCCCCAGTGGCTGAGTGCTTTGCGGGGGTGCAGGGTCCCTAGGAGAGAGCCAGGCTCTGCTGTTGTGATGAACAGAGCTCGCTGTGTCTGCGGTGACGTCTGCGGTACGCAGGGCTCTTGGTGCCCCTGGCTCTGCTGGCCTCCTTTTATTGGGGAGTCTGGGCCTCGCTGGGTCGGCTTGGCATTTTTGCATTCTGCACTGTGGCCAAGTGGTAGCCCCAGCCCTCTGAGGTTGCACTCCCAAACCATCTCACTCTGGCGGAGGGGGCGCGGGGAGCAGGATTGACTTGTGAGGCTGGCAGCGGCCAGCCCTGCCACGCCAGCCCCAAGGTGTTGTGCATGAAGTGGGAGCCACTTCAACCTGTCCCCCCAAAGCACTGCCTGAGGCTGCCTCCCAGCCTCCCCCTCAAGCTCAGCTGCCTGCCTCGAAGTTCAACCTGGGCTTCAAGAAGTTCCTGGAACCTGATTAGGCCACCACGTGGGAATGCAGAGGCTGAACTCCGCTCCTTTCGATCCTGAATTCCAAAGAATGCTTACAAATGTGTGGCCTGGAGTCACAGCACCTGGTAAAGGTATGTGCATCTCTGAGCATCAGCTGCTGGGCTGGGGCACGGGGACAGGTGGGCAAGGGTGGCAAGGCCCCCTGCTGCTGGGCCTCCCTGCCCTGCCATCCTTGACTGCAGCCTTCATCCAGGCCCTCGGTGAGCAAAGGCGAACCAGGAGCAGGCAGTCCTGACAGGATCTGGAACCAGAGCTAAGACATGAGAGGCGCCCACCTGCGCAGGGGTCAAGCTCCGTGTCCCCGCTCCAGAGACTGGACCCAGTGTGTGGAGGCTGCGTGGGAATTACTGCAGAGGTAGTGGCTAAAAACCACGGTGTTCCCCACATTCCTGGTGTCAGGAGCCCAACACATGTCCTCAGGTTTAAATCAGGCGTGGAGGGGCCACTTCCTTCTGGAGACCCCCGGGGCAGGGTGGGGCATCCTTGAGTCTTCTATAGCTCACCCAGCCTGAACATTCCTGGGCTTGTGGCCAGGTCCCTCCCACCCTGCGATTCACACAGGGCCCACCTGTATTACCCAGATGCTTCTCACACAGTGCAGGGACTGGGGGCGCAGCACGCCCTGTGCAGGGCTCCTGGGGCAGAGCTGTCCTGTGCCAGGCTGGATGGCAGCAGCACCCATGTGATGGGCAGGCAGAACATGACGACGGCTGAGAGACGCTGGGGCGAGGCTGTGGGCAGCAAGTGGGAGTCGGTGCCTTGTCTCCCAGGCCTCTCCTGCAGCTGGAGCCTCCAGGGGTGACACCTGTTGGGGACCTTCAGTGCTCTCTGGGCCTGGGAAGGCTCCTCACCCTGCAGTTTGCAAGGGGTGGCTGTGGCCAGGAGGGCTCCCTACAGTCAGCCTGGAGTGGGTGCTGCCCTGTCCCTCTCGGTCGAGGGCCCCTTCTCCACCATGGACTCAGTGTTGTGGGACGGGGCAGCCTCTCCCTGGCTGTTGGTGAGATAGCCGCTGGCACTGGACAGTCAGACCCAAAGGGTTAATGTGGCGTCATCTGGGAGGTGCCTAGGTTTCCAGGAGGAGCTGATGATTCAGGTTCTCCTCTTTCTCTCGGGCTACAGCCTTTGCTACTCCTTGTTTGCTGACTGAGGGGGTGCAGATGACCCCTCCCCAGCTGAGGACGGTCATCAGCATAAGGGAGTGTGGCCAGGCCCCATCCCAGCAGAGCTGCCCCACCATCAGGAAGCCCTCGGAAGAAGCAGGACACAGGCCTGGGCTCATGACCTGTGGGGCCATTCCTAACTCTGCAAAGTTGGACGATGCTGTAGACAGACAGCAAGCCCCAACTCCTGAACCTGATGCTGCACAGAGGCCTGGGGGCTGTGGTGGGTCTGGGGGCTGTGAGGCATCTGTCTTGGTGGAGACCCACTATGGCAATGCCAAGTCTTCCGGGGGTGCTCTGAACATCAGGCCTGAAGCGTCTTTGCTGCTCAGGCTCAGCAAATGTCTTCTTTTGGACTTTGGTGTTTTCAATATGAATAAAGTAAAAAACCCTACAGATTTAAATGTGGTGGGAGTAAGGATCTAGCAAATAGCTGATGCTCAGAAAACGTCAATGAGGGGCAGGCCTTGGGCACAGAGCCGAAGATGCTGCTCAGGATGACTGGTGTAGGTCCCGCTTCTGCTTCCAATGCTGGTTTCTTGCTCATGCACACCCTGGGATGGCTCCAGTACTTGGGTCCCTGCTACCCACATGGTTTCTCTTGGACAGCCTTGCCTGTTCCAGGCGTTTGGGGAGTGAACCAGTGGATGGAAGTGCTCTGTCTCTGTCTCTCTGCCTTTCAAAAAAGTGAAACTTTTTCTGTATGTATTGTCCTTGAACATGACTCACATATGAAGTATCAAATATAACAGTGAGCCTTTATTTTGCTAAAGCAGCAACATGTGTTTTCTTTGTGCTTCTTAACAACTGTGACCTCCTGATTCCAGGTGACTGCTCATAAATCATGCGTGCACACCACCCTAAGGCCACACACAGCTCTCCATGCACTCTGTCCCTGGGCTGGTGGAATCTGGGGGCAGCAGCTGTCTCCTGTCCCTGTGGGGCAAGTCCCACGTACAGCAGGTGTTGGACAACACACAGCCACCCCTTCCACCTCCTCTTCCTCTCAGTTTGCCTGTGGGCCCTGGGATGTGCCCAGGGATGCAGAAGAGGTTCAGGCCTGGATCCATCCATAGCACATCACTGGACATGTGCAGGGTGAGCTCCCTGGACACAGGTCCAGCTCTGTGGTCCTGTGAGAGCCCAGAGGGTGCTGTGGAAGACGGCAGCTCCATCCACACACCCTGTCCTACCTCCTACACTCCCACACAGCCTTGGACTGCCTTTGACACAGCTCCTCCCTGGCCCAGCCCCTGGCTGAGCGACAGCGACCACCCTGCTCATGCACACACTGTGGACAGGGCAGGTCCTGGTGCAGTTCTGGGCACAGGCACGGGGTTATCTCCACGGCTTGGCTCTGTGGGCAAATGGAATTGGCTGAAACTCAAGGTCATGACTGAGACCACATTCAGGGTCAGCCCTGGGGTCCTCCTGGGGCTCCGTGTGACTCCATCCAGGCCACTTCTGTGCATCCACCTGCACACTGGGCAGGTGAGGTCTTCACGTATTTAAATTTCCACCAAGGCAGTGGGGGCGAGCAGGACAGGTGTCAGGGCTGAGTGTAGCTGGCTAGCAGAGGGGCTGGGAAGGCTTCCAGACCAGGCCTGCCTGTGGTCATGTCCCCGGAGGCAGGCACACACAGGAGCAGGGCTCAGGGCCTGAGGCTGTTCTCTGGCTGTAACAGAACACTGAGGCTGGGTAACTTAGAGGAAGGGGTTATTTAGCTCTGCAGGCTGGACGTCCAAGGTGGGTGTGTGGCCTCAATTCCTGGCAGAGCTGGGAGGGTAAGCAGGGCAGGAGGAGAGAGCGCGAGGGGGTGGGCTTGCTTTATGACAACTGGCCGTGCAGTGACCAACCCAGCGCCTTCAGCAAGGACTCGGTCACCAAGAAAGGTACTGACCCCCAGCACAGGCCTGCAAGCTCCCGCCAGACACACACAGTGGTGACGACACCACATTTAGTGAAGTGTGGGTTTTAAAAATACAGTCTCCGTTTCCAGCTGACTGGTGTGAGGGTTACCAGAGCTAAGCAACATTCCCTCCAGGGCAGCATGGTCTCCTGACGCTGTGCCAGCCGCGTGAGGGAGGGGCAGCGGGGGGCTTGCCCGGCCACGGGCTGCTTTCCTTTTAGAGAAGACACCTCACGCTGCGCCGGAATCTCAAAGCCACAGCCACTCAGCCCCCGTCCCCTTCTGCACACCTGCGGGCTCCGGCAGTGGCTCCCACCATGCTGCTGCCCGAGGGGCACCGGGGGTTGGCCCGCAAGCATAGCGGCTGGGGAGCAGGCAGCCGGCCCACGGCGGCCACAGTCTCAGAAACCTCTGCTCCTCGAGGGCAGAGCCGCTCGGGTTGATCTCACGGGTGCTTTGCCTGAGCCCACGCTGGGCTTGCAGTCCGCCACACAGGCGGGTGGACGCCAACTGCTCAGGGCCCGGGACCACTCCCCGTGAGGCAGAGCTGGTCGTGCAGTGTGTGCATTCCAGGCACCTGGCAAGTCCTCTTTTTCTCTCCTTAGCTGTTCAGTTGCCGAGGCAACGCTACCTCAGGGTGAGTCTCCAGAGAGGGCGGGTGGACAGCTGTGCTAAAGCATGGTCAGCAAGAAGGCGACAGAACGCAACCCAAGGCTGCACTGTCTGTGTGGGGCTCTGCACCAGGCTCAGGGCCAGCCGTCATCCTGGGTCCCTTAACTCTGAACCTTCTGTATTCCAGGTGTCTTGTGATGTGCAGCAGCGCGGACACAGTACAATCAGCAGAAACAGAAATGTCTCGGGTTGTGGTCTTCCGAGACAAGAATTAGAATTCGTTGTATATATTTGAGTTTCAAGAAGAGAGTCCCACTCACGGTTTCTCCGGCATCTCTGGCCCCTCGCCCTCTCCTTTCCCTTTGTCCCTTCCTGCCACACAGCCCACGGCTGCTCTGACCCTGGGCTGCAGGCAGAGCCTCAGCCAAAGCGCCCATGGGCACAGCTCTAAAAATAGCGTTACTGAGAATAACCCTCCACGGTGTCAGATAAATCACGGTGGGGAAACTGGCGCTTCCACGTGCAGGGGCCGCTCCCCCGTGGCTCTGCCTTCTGCCTCCCGTGGCACGGACTGTGGCTGTGGAGGGCGTGTGCCCTCAGTGCGCCTGTCTGTCCACACCTGGGCATGGCGCCAAGCACGGCGAAGGAGCCAGGGTGGCACTGAGTCTGACTCCCACTTTGGTTCCCTTTTCACGTGGCCAGGACAATCTTCCCAAAACAGCGCTCACAAGGTCTTCCAGGAGCACCTGCAGTCCGCCCGGGACCCGGCTGCAGCTCGCTCCCTGCCCTGCTTCATCTCCAAGCACAGCTGCACACGCGATGCCCAGCTCCCGACCCCTGGTAGCACCAGGCAGCGCCCTGGGGGCCCCCCTGCAGCCGAACTGCCGGCCTAGCCGGTGTTGCTAACGGCTGGCGCTGCCACCGCGGTGTCCTCGAGCCTCCCACGGTGGGGCACTGTGCTCCCGAGCCTGTGCCTGTGAGCCACATTTCAGCTGTTCCCCAGAGCCATTCATTATCTTCAAAGCTTGTAAATGTTCGTCACAAAATATTCTGAATATATAGCAAACACCATGAGCACACGGAATCAGCCTCCTGGATTCGTGAACTCTTGGCTGTCTTTTTCTCTGATGTCTTTTGTAAGCATTAGATGGCCCTCTTCCCGGCCCCTTTCCCTCTCCAGGGTTCTGAAGTTCTCACTTCATGGGAAACGAGCACCAGCACTTGTTGCATCGATAACCTGAGACTACAAGTAGAAATCATAGTGTGAGACATCTGCGTGCTTCCTGACACCAGGCACTTTCTGTGGGACCCGCGGCGACACTAACAAGTGTGATTTTATACAGTGCAGCCACCCGCACACCAGCACCAGGAAGAGCCATGTGATTCAGCAAACGACCAGAGCAGCACAGGACCAGCATCCGCTTGTGAGGCGGACAGGCGCTGTGCAACAGCGGACACCACGGACGCCACGCTGCCAGCAGCCCCTGAAAGGCCCTTGCTGCACGCTCACGTGGAATCCAGATGACGCTAGAGCCTCCGGAAGGCCCCGAAGGATCCTACGCTTTCTTCTCCTTCACCCGGAGCACCACAGATCGCCACAGACTGACGCAGACACGAGTGAGGATCCAGTGGTCTTGAGTTTTCCAAAATTATCTGAGAGTGGCGGGGGGGGGGGGGAGGAAAAGGAGGGTCTGGGAGGGAGAGAAAGAGAGAGAGGGAGGGGGAGAGAGAAAGAGGGAGGGGGGAAGGAGGGAGAGAGAGAGGGAGAGAGAGAGAGGACAGAAAGAAGGAGAGAGGGAGAGAGGACAGAATGAGGGAGAGAAAGGGGAGAGACAGGACAGAGAGAGGGAGAGAGAGGAGAGAGAGAGGACAGAGAGAGGGAGAGAGCAAGAGAGAGGAGAGAGGACAGAGGGAGGGAGAGAGGGAGGGAGAGAGAGGGAGAGAGAGAGGAAAGGAGAGAGAGAGGGAGGGAGGGAGAGAGAGGGAGAGAGAGAGGGGAGAGAGGGAGAGAGAGAGGGGAGAGAGAGGACAGCGAGAGGGGAAAGAGAGAGAGAAGGAGACAGAGGGAGGGAGGGAGAGAGAGGACAGAGAGAGGGGAGAGAGAGGGAGAGGGGGAGAGAGGAGAGAGAGAGGGAGAGAGGGAGAGAGAGAGGAGAGAGAGAGAGGGAGAGAGGAGAGAGGGAGAGGGAAGCTCTCCTTTCCCCAGGCTTGCTGCCTAAATGCCAGGGCTGAGCAAGGCCAAAGCCCCTTGGCCCTGTTACCTGCTGCCTCCCAGGGCTGACAGCAGCAGGAAGCTGAAGTGGGGCTTGGGCTGGGTCCTGGAAGCAGGCACTCAGTTACGGGGTGTGGGCATCAACTGTGAGGCAAGATGCTTGCCCGCAGCCGTCCATACACTTGCAGAAGTGTAAACAAATCTACTCTTCCCACAGTCTTCTTAAACATTTATTTTCTAAATACAGGGATTTTTTTTTTCCATAAACACTGTTAACATGTAGCTGGTTTATTGTTATTTTTAAATGAATAAAAATGTGGTTTTGAAATTTCTCATTTAAAAATGTTCAATGTAGGGGCTGGCACTATGGCGTAGCAGGTTAAGCCACAGCCTGCAGTGCCAGAATCCCATATGGGTGCTGGTTCAAGTCCTGGTTGCTCCACTTCCAATCCAGCTCCCTGCTAATGTGCCTGGGAAAGCAGTGGAAGATGGCCCAGGTCCCTGAGCTCCTGTATCCAAGTGGGAGAACCAGATGAAGCTCCTGGCTCCTGGCATCACCCTGGCCTAGCCCTGGTCATTGCAGTCATCTGGGAAGTGAACCTGCATATGGAGATTCTCTCTCTCTTTCTCCATTGCTCCTTCTCTAACTCTACCTTTCAAATAAATTAATAAATATTTTCAAAAATGTTCAGTGCAGTGAGTCTGGAGTCATCAGTATGTTGTAACTGGAAAAGGGTCTGAGACAGCAGGGTGAATCTACTCCCTGGGGCAAGCTGCACTGGGTACAAAGCCATGTTTTCTGTGCTCTAATCTCTACCTTTGGGGTGGCTGCTGGGGGCACTGGCTAAGCTGCCACATCCCACAGCAGAGTATCTGGTTTCAATGCTGCTTCTGCTCCATGACCCAGCTTCCCTGTCAAGCACATCCTGGGCGTGTGTGGGCTCCAGTGCTCGGGAGACCTGGGTGGAGTTCCAGGCTTCAGTCTGGCCCAGCCCTGACGGTTGAATCCTCTGGGGAGGGAAACAGAGGATGGAGATTTCTTCTCCTCTTAAATAAATGAGATGGATTAATTTCTACCTCTAAGTTGTTCATGATCACCTGGGGAGGGCCAGGGTTCACGGATCGCTGCAATTGCTTACCCAACTTAACAGGAGAGGGGTCCTCAACTTCTTCCCAGGATAAATCCAGCTTCGAGTTGGGAGGGGAACAACCTGTTAGCACACTGAAGCCTGTAACTGGGCAAAGGGAGCAGGCAGAACGCCAGCATCCGCAAACCCTAGACAGGCAGCTGCCCCTGCCCCTGGACGGGGAGGACGCTCAGCTCTCACCCTTCGGCCACAGACTCGGTTGCCCTGGTGTCCTGGGGGAGTGGCCCACAGGGGCTCACACCGTCTCAGCCTCTCCTTGCTCCCAGCAGACTTCCAGCTGGTTCGAACCCTACGTTAGGGGCTATGGCTGGAAGTATTCAGGTCAACAGAATCATCAGCTTTCCCTAACTTATAAAGCTTCAGGGGTCAAGCCAGGGACAGCACGCCTCGCGCCAACTGATACAACATGCACCAGGCGGATGCACAGGTCGGCTGCGCAGTTCACCTCTGCCGTACTGTGTCCTGCAAGGTGGGGTCCCCAGGCAGTGAAATTAGGGAGCAGGAAGCCAGAGGCGAGAGCGCGCCTGGCCTTTCTGGGGCCGACCCCTTGCCTGGGTTCTGTCAGGTGGTTTACTAAGAGCATGGTTGTGCTTTCTCGGCCCCTCAAGTGAAATGGCTGCTCTCACGGCTGGGGTGCCCCACGCCACACTCTCTCCCTGGGGTCCCAGGCCCTTCCTCTGCACCTCCTTGCTTCAGCTTCCCAGGTGAAATCACAAAGAAATGAAGACAAAGCTCTTTCTGAAAGGCTGCTTCTGTTCCTCCTACTCATTGACACACCTGGTGAGAAGGTGCCTTGGCTCTCACAGGAGCCAGGTGTGGGGACACCTGCCAGGCCTCCTGGTTCAGTTCTTCCACTAATAAGGCAGCGTGAGGACCCACGTGCATCCAGGTTCCAGGCATTTTCTCAGCGGCTCTGGGCTGGGGGTGCACTTGCTTACCTTGTGCAGGGAAGCAGCAGGTTATCCGAGGGGCAAGGTCGGGGAGGGTCTGAGCCCTGCAGTCGAGGTGCACCCTCACCCTGGAAGACCCTGCATCCAGCCATCCACATCCTGTCTCTGGGCTTTCTGGGAGCTTCTTGAAGGCATAGTCCCTGAGCACTGGGCTGGTTCCCCTGGCAACCAGCCCCCGCCCCAGTGGCTAGCACCTCATTCATATAAGCTCAAGTGTTTGAAATTATAAAAGACTGGGAACCAAAGACAAAAGGCCAAATATTTTAACAAAAGACATCCTCACTGCTCCAGTGCCTTAGGGAGTAGCCGAGTTGTAGGAGCTACGAGCCTGGAACTGGCACGAAAACCAAAGTACACGCATGAGATTATCTGTCAAATCCAGCAGGTGAAGTCCTAGTTTCACCTAGTGCCTAACAAAGCTCACATGAACGAGATGAACCAGGTTGTCAGAATGCCTGGCATTCACCCTTCAATCTTCTCCTTCAGAACAATTAGCAGCTCACACACCAAGGCTGCGCCTGTGAGCAGGTGAGGGGCTTACCACTCGGCTCTGGACAGCAGCAGGAACAGCCCAGGGGCAGTGAGGACCCTGGAGAAGGAGAGATGGAAGAGGCACCAAGTCCCCAGGCCCCCCGACTGGACGGAACAGTGTTTCTAGAGGTCTAAGGCCATCGCGAACACTTGGCTCCATATGAGGGAGAAAGAAACTTGGGTGTTTGCCATTGTTAGCTGGCTCCACTAATTTCATGGTCAATTTTGTAAAGCTCACTTCTAGTCACTGGGTTCTTTTGTTAGGTAGCGAGGTGGACATTGGCTAATGTGTGTAAGACGAGCTGAAGAAAATGAGAACTTCTGTGGTGGAATGAAGAAAAATGTACAAGCAAGTCTGACCTGCAATTGCATGCCCAGAGCCTTGCTCTTGTTCCATAATGTGTCAGGTGGTCCCAGGCCTCTCTGGGAGCAGCTTAGTGAGGGGACTCCTCCTGCTCTACACCACGGGCACGAGCAGGTCCCACAACACTGTGCTGATGAGGTGTGAGGGAACCTTTCTCTGCTGTGCAATCGGTGTGGTCGTGTGCAGAATACGGGGTTGGCCCAGCTACCACCTCCAGAGGCCACTGGGTCAAGGGCACCTCGCCAGTTTTGAACCTGCAGGGCCTTGCCCCTGACAAGGGCTCACTTCAGCATCACAGGGCCCAGGCATCAGAGCCAGATCTTGAGGCATAGGGTTCTCAGGGCCTGTACAGGTGATGGCCAGTGCAGGACCAGGTCCCACTCCCAAGCATCACGTCTGCTGTGTGTTCTGAGTGTAGAAAGAGCACGGTGTACTGCTGTAGGCTCGATGTCCCAGCTTTGAAACAAACGCTTTCTTCGAGTTGAAAGGGCCGTCTCTCCTCCAGCAGGGCTCAGAGGTGGGCGACGGATGCCAGCAGCTCCCATGCTGTCCAGCACTGAGGGCGAGCTGCCGACCTCAGCTGACCAACTCCAGGGGGCCTGAAGGATATGTGTGTGTGTGGCAACTGATTTGTGCATTTGTAGGAGAAGATGTTAAGACTGTTGGGAGAATTTCATTCTGTTTTCTAGTTAATTATGTCTAATTCTAGAATCAGTTGTGGGGTCCCTGCATGGTGGCCATCACTGTCATCTGACTGCTGAAACCCAAGAACACAGGTTAGGGCTGGTCACCGCTGCGTGGTCTCCCCACCCACTTCACGGGCGTCACTGGGACCCTTCCCTCTGCAGACGCCTCCTTGACCCTGGCACAGGACCGCTGGCTTTCCCCTCCAGCACGTCTTGCAGACAAAGTCGGGTGGCAATGGATTCCCTTTGCATTGTTTAGCTGGGAGTCTTAACTTCTGCTTCATGTCTGAAGGACGGTCTTGCCAGACATTGGGTTCTCAGTTGAGCTTTTTCGTATTCTGAGTGTATCAACCTGTTGCCTTCTGTCCTCCAAGGTTTCTGATGAGAAATCAGTGATAATCCTATTGAAAGTCCCTTGTTCGCTGATGATACTTCTCATTTGCTACTTTCTTTCATAGTCCATAATGTATGTCTCTCTCCAAATGTATCTTAGAATTGGTTGAGTTTATTGGGTTGTAGACTTGTGTGCTTTTATCAAATTTGGGAAAATGTCAGTTATTTCTTTGAGTATTTTTCTGCTCCCTCTTCCTCTTCTGATGCCCACAATGTGTATATTAGTTCACTTGATGGTGTCCCATAGATTCCTTGAGCTCTGTTCATTTTTCATTTTTTAATCTTTAAAAGCCGTGATAACTTATTGTCTTATCTTCAAGTTCATTGATTGTTCAAATCTGCTTTTGAGGGGCAGGTGTTGTGGTGTGGCAGGTAAAGCTGCTGCCTTAGATGCCAGCACCCCATACGGGTGCCGGAGCGTGGCTTGGCTGCTCCACTTCCGATCCAGCTCCCTGCTGATGGCCTAGGAAAGTCAGTGGGAGATGGCTCACATGCTTGGGCCCCTGCCACCACATGGGGGAATAGGCTAAAGCTCCTGGCCCCGGCTTCAGCCTGGCTCAGCCCTCATTCTTGCAGCCGTCTGGGGGAGTGAGCAACCAGCAGATGGAAGATCTCTTCCTGCCTCTCCCTGTCCTTATAACTTTCAAATCAATCAATCAATAAATATATGCTTTTGAACTCTTCTAGTAGATTTTTCATTTCAGTTACTACACTTTTCAGATCTAGAATCTTTTTGGTTTCCTTTTAAAATGTCTCTTTATTGATATTCTCATTTTGTCTACTCGTTTTTTTAGTGGACTTCGTCCATCTCTCCCTTAAGCTTGGGCATTTTTAAGACAGTTCTGTAAAGCCTTGCCCAGTAAGTCTGACAGAAGAGCAATTTTTGTCTGTTTACTTTGTGCTGCGTTTTTGTGTTTCTCTGTACATCTTATGATTTTGTTGTTGATAAATCTCTTGCATCTCTGGAAGTCAGATTGCTTAAGGCTGCTTCAGTGCTTGGGATCAGCCTGAGGAGAAAGCTCAGGCCTCCTCAGCTCTCGTCTGAGCTTCTTTTCCCAGTCAGCCACAGCAGCTTTCTAAATCTCCCCTTCAACATGGTTATTTGTGAATGTCCAAATCCTTAAATGTCTGTCTGGCACCCCAAAGAGCAAAAAACAAATAAAACCACCATGGTTGTTGCTCCTTTAGATCCTACGGAAGCCACTTTAGCCAAGAGGGGATTGAAACAGCTGTGGCCAGCTCTGTGCCTACACCTCCAAAGCCACAACATAGGCCCCTCTCTGGAGGATGATGTCCGTACTGCCCCTTCTGGCTCCAGAAAGCTGAGCACAGCTGTCTGCCATGGGCTGGAGGGCAACTGCTGCCTGGGTGGCTTCCTGGCTCACCAGCCTCCCCTCATGAATTTTTTTAAGATTTATTTATTGGGGTATGCACTGTGGTGTAGCAGGTAAAATCACCACCTGCAGTGCCGGCATCCCATAAGGGCACCAGTTCGAGTCCCGGCTATTCCATTTCCAATCCAGTTCTCTGTTGTGGCCTGGGAAAGCAGCGGAAGATGGCCCAAGTCCTTGGGCCCCTGCACCCACATGGGAGACCTGGAAGAAGCTCCTGGCTCCTGATCTGAAGGCTTCACACCACCATGTCTGGAACAACTTGACGAGGCCATGGCAACTGGGATGGTGTAGACATGGGAAGGTCAGAGGTCTTGGGGAAGGGCACAGCAAGCACTCGCTTGTTGAAGGCCAATCCACTGGCAGCCTCAGAAGTCACAGTGAAAGGAAGCTGGGTGAGGCCTGGACCACCCCTTCCTGACGAATCGCAGGGCGCAGGATAACGGGATGTCAGAACACCCGCGTCTGCACATGATGACGATTCACCACATTCGTGATCACCAAAGGTTAGCACCTACACTACTGGAAGGGACCTCACACGTTGTCCAGGAAACACGTGGCCAGGAATATGAAAAGTTGCCCAAAGAACACAAATGGCCAGCAAATGAATGGGGGGAAATCTCCACTAACATTCAAAAAAACACAAACCAATGAAATATACCTTTTTGACTATAGCTGGCCAGATGAAATAGATGGCCAGATGAAAAATCCTCCACTGGGGACAGTTATTTGGCAACATCAACCAAAATTTTAAATATATATCTTTTGAAACAGTAATTCTATCAATTTGCACAAGTAGGCAGTTCAAGTCCTACAAACTATCTATGTAGCCAGTCAGGAGCTCTGGCTAATAGAATATTGGATAAAGACAAATTTCCTGTATCTTTGTGTCACCCCAGCCTCAGTGGGCTGATGCACTGGGTCCTCCTGCTCCGTGTGAAAGGACACACTGTACACCGCCCCCCCACCCCCTGCCACCCTTCGCCCCTTCTCTTGACTCAAAAAGATCCCAACATACTGGATTTTGAAATGTCTTCCAAATAATTAAAGAAGTGGGAAATTGCACCACCACTGATGGCACAATGGCTCCTTAGGCTGGTTAATCAAACTGAACAATTTCATTGACATATTAGCATTTAGATATTATGAAAGGCAAACACAATTTTCGTAGACATCTACTCTCAGGAGTGGGGATTTTTTTTTTTTTTTGCCAAGGGCCATTTGGATATTTATAGCATAATTTGTGATGCATACAAAATTATCTACTTAAAATTTAGCTTGCCATAGACTTATTGAATTTTGAGTCCTACCTGTCGTTGCCTTGGCAGGGCCAGGCCAAAAGATTTTGCTGGCCAGGCTGGATGTTCCCCACCCCTTGTCCAAGGGATGAGGAATTTACTAAAAAGTTAAACAAATACGTAGCAAACAAACAGAACTGCTAGAAGCAGCAGTGATTTCAAAGGGTGCAGAAGTGGAAAGGGAGAGGAGGTGAACACTTGAGATTGGAAACACTGTTTCCAGAGTCAGGTCCTGCAAGCATGTGCAGAAAGAATCAGACAGGCAGAGCCCCCGAGGAGCTGACGAGGTGGCACAGGGCTCAGTCACAGAAGCGACATCTGCAGCGCACCCCGGTGCTTGGGTCCAGTCCTGGCTCCACTTCCTGTTAACGTACGCCCTGGGAGGCAGTAGTGATGGCTCAAGTACTTGGGTCTCCACCATCCACACGGGAAATCTGGAAGGAGTCTGGACTCCTGGCTTCAGAATGCCCCAGCCCCAGTGGAGGACATTTGGGGAGTAAAGCAGATGGAAGATATCTCTCTGTTACTCTTTCAAATAAATAAAAATCAACTTAAAAAAAAAAAAAGGAGCTGAAGGAGTGGTTCGGGTATTTAACCTACACCTGCAGACCAGTGCCAGACAGAGCTGTGTGCACATCGTCTCATCGAGTGTGACACACAACTGGTCTATGCAGCCAGGGGCTTATTGTCAGCCACAGCCTGAAGGAGTGAGCGTTTCCTAAGGAACCAAGCATCCCAGGAACCGGTGGTGGCAGCCCGCCTAGGTTGAGCAAGGCCTGTGTTTTACTCCTAACCCACAAACCCTTCCATGATCAATATCCTGGCCATTCCTTTTTCCACAGGCAGAGTTCAGGAAAACTTGAGCTTAAAATTTCAATTCCTGGATTGTCTGAAGATTTCTCCATGAAAAGGATTATTCCAGTGTGTCTGGAAAACAAACGCCCTTCATTGCTCACACGGAGAAGCAACAAACACACCGCGGCCGGCTGCTCAGCGGCTGCCCTCCCCACAGGGCTCCTCCCAGGCTCTCTGTCCCCTGCTCGGGCAGCCCAGGCCCCAGAGCTGTGCGAGGTGCTGGCTCTAGCACAATCAGCCGTCCCGGCCTACTGTGACTTCTCTTCCTGTTCAAGAACTTCTGACAGCCGAGAGAAGAGACGGCTGGAGACCTGACTTGTGATGGGGATTTCTAACTGGACGACAATTTCTGAAACTTTTGTGTTCAGACTACTTAATGCTGTGGGAGACACCCTCCCAAGCCACTGAACAGTAAAAAGAAACAGGACCGTTTGTTTCCAATTTATTAAAAGCAAACATCAACTCTGCCTCCTAACATGGACATCAGGGTGGAGATGTTAACAGCGTCATCTGGGACCGGCCCCCGAGGCGGTGCCAACCAAAGTTTTCCTACAAGACACAGGGCAAGCTCCCAGGAGAGGCAGTTTTCTCTTCTGATCCAGACAGCTGCTGGCAGGTGAGGCAGGGCCGTCCTGGCCGACACCACGCGGGCAGGCTCGCTGTCCGGTGACCGCTCCTGGCTGCTCTGGAGAAAGCAAACTTGTCTTGAAGCCACCTGAGCTTGGCACCAGGTCTGCAGGGCCTGCCGCTGCACCCGGAGGAGTGGTTTCTGATACAAGTGGACGTTCCACTTCCTGCCAGAGACGCAGGTGATGGACTTACCTTGTAAGCCTGCCTAGTATCTTCTCCACTGGTCATGCTCATGTTGTCTGCTTCCTGCACCAAAAGAGACGCAAAGTGAGAGTGCACCCCCCTCAACACTCAGACGGACACTGCACCTTGCTAAGAACGTGCAGACACACGAGTCACTAGGACACAGCTGCAGTCTCCTTTCAGTTGTGGCCACCTGCCGTAAAAATGCTGCTCTTTAATTATTCCATTAACATGGAAGCAATTAACTAAGAGGCAGTACCATTAGTGAAGAAAATAGTTTCAAAACTGTTCCTCCCACACCAGCTCCAACCATCTGCGTGGCATCTCAACAGCGCCTCTGAAGACTTTGGAAATGAAAATTCACACGCAGATGGCTCACGGGGGACCTCCTGCCAAGTGCGGGGAAAGCCGCCGTGGCTCTGCGCGGTGGAGCCCAGAGTTTCCCTTTCTCAGCCCAGGTGCCGCTGGCCACTTTTCGCCTGATAGACAGGGACTGCTGTGAAGAGGCCCAGAGCAGAATCACCCACTAGGAAGAAAAGTGACCAGGGACTGTGCTTCACATCTTAAAAATGAGCTTTTCCACAAACGTTTCCCCACTCTTTGCTTTCTTCTGACAGAAGCAGTGGCCTTGAACTTGCTGACCCCTGTGCCTCTCCTGCTGCAGTCCCTTAGCTTCTTGGAGGTGAGGGCTCAAGGCACTTGCATGGGCTGATGGCCGCCTTGTCATCTCAGATCGGCAAAGGCAGCTCAGCAGAGCTCAGGTCACCTACACAATCACCAGAGTGCGATGCGAGCAGCACGGGCAGACTTGTAGCCACAGGCCGCGGCCTTTAACACACCCTTCTCCGTGGCAGCACTCACCAACAGCGGGAGAGGGCCCAGCAGCTCCACCAGCCCAGGATGCAGGCCTTCCCTGCTGTGCCCTGACACGTGGCTCCCTGCACGGCCCACACCCACCAGGCCGGCTTCCGGCTCTGGAAACCGCTTGCCAACTTTCTGGCAGTAACTGGCTACTTTCATTATGAGGCATTTTTAGTTTTTCTTACGCAGAGAATTCTATTGACTCTGTGGTGAAAAGACAGGCCACTTTTAATCTGGACTTTTTTTAAAAAAAGATTTATTTTATTTATTTGAAAGAGAGTTACAGAGAGAGGTAGAGACAGAGAGGTCCTCCATCCACTGGTCCACTCCCCAGATGGCTGCAACAGCCGGAGCTGTGCCGATCTGAAGTCTGGAGCCAGGAGCCTCTTCCAGGTCTCCCATGTGGGTGCAGGGGCCCAAGGACTTGGGCCATCTTCTACTGCTTTCCCAGGCCATAGCAGAGAACTGGATCAGAAGTGGAGCAGCCAGGACTAGAACTGGCACCCATAAGGGATGCTGGCGCTTCAGGCCAGGGCTTTAACCCGCTGCACCACAGCACCGGCCCCGTTATTTGGACTACTTTAATGTCACCAAAAAACACCAGAAGAGATACAGGCATTTGGCATAGTGGTTAAGTCAGAGCTTGGATGCCCACGTTCCCTGTCAGTGTCTGGTTGGAGATCCGGCCACTCTGCCTCTGGTCCAGTTTTCTGCACCTGGTGGGGCAGCAGATGATGGCCTAGGTGCTTGAGCCCCTGCCACCCACATGGGAGACCCAGATGAAATTCTGGGGTCCTGGCTTCTGCCTGGCCCAGCCCTGGTTTTGGGAGCATTTTTGGGGGTGGGGGCAGTCAATCAGTGGATGGGAAATCCCTTTGTATCTGTCTCTCTGCCTTTGAAACAAACAAAAATAAATAAAAAATTTAAAAATACCCAAATAGAGGAGTTTCAAATAGGCCAATGCAACAAAAAATACACTGGTTCCAAAGTCGGCCCCAGTGATTAGAACTGCAGGGGGAGGAGGTGACCCGCAGGAGCACGCCCCAGTCCCGAGGCTCACGTGGGAGGCCCCGTGGGAGGCAGAACACAATCCTACCCTTGCACTACCCAGTCTCTCCCATCTCTGTTCTCGATTTTTTTTTTTTTTTAAAGATTTGTTTATTTATCTGAAAGGCTGAGTTACAGAGAGGAGAAACAGAGAGCTTCTGTCCGGCAGCCTCACTCCCTAAATGGCCAAAACAGCTGGGGTTGGGCCAGGCCAAAGCCAGGAGCCAGGAGCTTCCTCTGGTCTCCCACGGTGGTGGCAGGGTTACATTTGGGACATTTTCTGTTGCTTTTCCAGGTGCATTAGCAGGAAGCTGGAATGGAAGCAGAGCAGCCAGAAATCAAACCATCACCCATATGGAACGCAGGCGGTGGGTTTACTACAGCATTTACTACAAGGCTGGCCCCTGAATTCTTAGCAGCTCCATTTTACTGTAATCCAAGGTCTCCTGGAGCAGGTTTCAGCACTGAGTACCTGGGTGCACAACGTTTCGTCGTGTTACTGTCATGCTCCTGGCCCAAGACCTGGATGCACAATCTGCAGTTCCCACGCGCCTGGCTGACAGCTCCGCACAGACTCACTGTGACCTCGCGGTCCAGCGGTCACCTGCAGCCTCCATTCTCTGTACCCAGGGAGAGGAAAGGGGCCAATCCTAAGCCAAAAAGGGCAAGCGGAAGGCTCCTTCCTGCCTCATGAGGTTCTGGAGGAGACACTGTGTTTCCCGTGGGAGGCCAGCAGCCTCCCTCAGCCCTTGGCGACCTCAGCTAGAGGGGTCCTAACCTTGGGTGCCACCCTTTTCATCTTATCAAGGGTGCTCCAGCATTGAGGATCCAGGCCACTCAGCTCCTAGTGTGGGACATGTGGGTGAAGGGGTGGGGACCTCTTCAGCCATTACCTTGCACTTCCAACAACCCAGGTAACAGGTCACGGCCAGCTTCCTGGGGAAGGTCTGGTGGCAGCTGGCACAGAGAGCCCATGCCCAAAGGCTCATTCCTGCCATGAGCCTGGGCAGGTGTCTTGTTCAGAACCAGCCCAGTCCCACGTCTGCTTCCCACTGTGAAGCCCACCTGGGTCCCTATTCCCTCTGCCCCAAGACCCCGGAGACGTGTGGCGGCTGCATCCACACCCTCATTAAGCCTTGTCTTAAATGTCACCGTACTGGGGAAGTCTGCTCAGCCCTTTATTCAAGGGGAGGGGGAAGCAGAGAAAGAGGCCCTGCCTGTTTAGCCTAAGTGCACCTCTCCTCGCTCTGCTGCCCTGGAACTGGCCTCCCCAGTCCCTCTGAGGAAGTGCTGCTGTCCTTGACTTCCCGGAGTTGCCTGCTCACACGCCCCCAGGGAGAAGACCTGCCCGTGGCTGCAGGCCTCACGCTCTGTCCGCTGCACATCCAGGGTGACGGGGCAGACGTGGAGCAGGCTGTCGGCCACGAGAAGGGCAGCAGGGCGCTCGCAGGGGCAGCGGCAATGACTTCACCATGGGAGGGTGGGGGCGTGGGTTTCACCCTGGGTTCTGGGCAAGTCACAAACCCCCAGCACTTCTGGGTTCCCCACTGCCTGGAGAATCCTGTAAACTGAGAGCAGTCTCCACTTACTCGCGGGCTCTCTGCCCTTGCACACACGTGGCTCTCCTGATGATCTGGTGGGCACTGAGTGGACATGGTCTCTCTGCTCACCCTCGAGATGGGACAAAGGTGACTGGGCAGGTCTCCAGGCCAGCTGGGAAGCTTGGGGTCAGCCTGGGGGTGCGATCTGGTGGGTGGGGCTCCTGCAGGCCCCTGGGGAGGCACCAGAGCCCACTTAACCTAAAAGCCCGCAGCTGCTCTCTCCCAGGGACAGGCCGTTGAGGGCGTTCAGCAGGCACCTTGGTCTGCACTGAACTGTGAGGTGGCTCCTGACCTGTGCTGCCCCTGCAGATGTAGGAGTACAGAGAAGGGCACTGCTCACGGCCCTGGGGCGTCACAGGCCACATGCAGCAGCTGCCCAGAAAGACCCACAGCCACTGCCTGGGGAAACATCTGGTAGCAATCTGAGCAATTTGGGAGCCCCTGTGGCACAGTCAAGAGGCTGCAAAACTTAAAAAATCCCAGGGCCTGGTGTTGTGGTGCAGCAGGTTAAGCTGCCACTTAAGACGCCAGCATCCCAAATCAGCACCAGCTGGAGCCGGCTGCTCTGCTTCTGATCCAGCCTCCTGCCGATGTGCCTGGGAAAGCAGCAGATGAGGCCCAAGTGCTTGGGCCCCTGCACCCATGCAGCACAGCAGCAAGGAGTTCCTGGCTCTTCTTGGCTGTGGCTTGGGTCAGATCTGGTCCTGAGGCCATTTGGGGAGTGAAGCAGCAGACGGAAGACCTCTCTCCCTCTTTCTGTCACTCTGCCTTACAAATAAGTAACCTTTGACAACTAAGAGGATAAAATGACAAATTTTAGGTCGTTTCAAAGCTGGGAACTCAAACGTGTCGGGGAGTCTTGAGTTTGCGGCCGTGACACACTCTGTGCTGGTCAAACGCGCAGCGACCCCATACAGGATTGAATGCAGACATGTGAAACACACAGCGAGGAGGGCACACCGTCAGCCTCTTCCACACACAGCCCAGGTCACGGAAAACAGAAAGCACACAATGACACCAATGGCCTCTTACCTGGTCCCTGGTCCCTCCATGGCTGTCCCTGCCCAGAGCGGCTGTAGCCAGAGCTTGTCCTGTGGGAGCTGGAACCCTGTCTCCCCCACCTCCCTGTGGATACACAGAATCAGGTGTCAGCGGGCCCGATGACTCCTCCTGACACACAGTGAGGCCGGGCCAGCAGCTCTTGAACCTCCAGTGCACTGGGAACCAAAGAGCTGCAGTGCCCGGGAGCCGGGCTCGGCAACGGGGAGCACGAGGGACTCTGACTGGGGTGCGAGAGACCCAGCAGGGAGGCTTGCTCAGGACCAGGAAGCTGCTCTGTCTGTCATGGGGGGGCTGGCCCACACCACTGCCACCACGACCCAACCACCCCCTGGGACACTACCTGAGCCACTAAGAGGCTCTCTTCTCCCTTCTCCATGCCTGCAACCCACGCTCTCTGTGGTTTAAACACTGCGTGTGCTCCTCGAGCTGGTGCCTGTACCGCTGAGCTGGGCTGGGAGGCCTGATTCAGACATGTTCTTTCTCGGCTCAAGCACAGCTCCGTGTGCACCCAACACATGGAGGGGAGGACAGCGCGTGGCACAGCGTTTGTGATGCAGAGAGAAGGAGGTGACCCCTGTGCAGCCGCCACTGTCCTAAAGTTTTGTGCTCACCATGTTGCTCCAACACCTTCAAGAGCTTCCTGGAGTGCAGTGGGTAAGAAGCCAGGCCAGAGCCTGGCACTCAGCAACCTCCCAGCCCAATGCTTGTCTGCTGTGCCCAAGCCTTGTCCTATCTGGAGAGTCACCAATCCAGCCCCCAACATGGGACCCTGCTGAGCACAGAAATGGCGCCTGGCCCACTGCTGGCTCTGGGGGTCTCCTGGAGCCGGTGCCCAGCACCCTGTACTGGCGACTCCATGTTGTGAGTGGTGCTGAGTCCGCGACTGTCAGCCTCAACCTAGCTGTGAACACGTTGAGAACAGCTCAGCTTTGTTGTGTGACCGACTGGACAGCCAGCAACAGAGTCAGCACTGGAGCCCCCACACGCAGGGGGCAACACATGCAAACACGGCGTGAAAAGGAGCAGGGCCATGCAAAGCCCAGGGACAACTGCCATCATAAACGCACAACCTTACCCAGAACTGGGAGCCAACAGCCCTGGGCACCTGAGTGCCAACTGACACCGATGCCGGGATTGGCAGAGCAGGGAGACTGTCACACAGTATTTCGCAGAGATTAAGCTTTTGCTTTGGTATCTCCAACTTTGTCTGCAGTCGACAGAAGTTGAAACATGGAAGATGGGCTGGGGGCTGGGGAGAGTGACACTGTCCTGTCATCGGGTCCATGCACAACGGCCTCACGGCCTCAGAGGCTGACACTTGCAAGGCCACCGAGACTCCTGCAGGAAGTCTGGGTAGGTGGTGGGAGTCTGGGGTGAGTTCTCGTATTGCAATCCAGAAACAGTAAGACTGCTGCGGTTACAGGTACAGACACTAAGCAGAAAAGGACTCCAAAAATCGTGAAAAGAAACTACGTATCTCACAAAGGACTAATGTGCAGAGAGGTCAGGAACTTCAAACACTCAACCACAACCAACACTACAGTTTAGAAATGGACAAAGGACCTGAACAGTTCTCAAAAGTAGAAATTCAAATGGCCAACAAACATATAAAAAAATGCTCAATATCACTAGTCATTAGGGAAACGCAAATCAAAACCACAAGGAGACACGTCCTCATCCTGTCAGAACGGCTAGCACAAGGAACGCTGTGAGAATCAACACATGTGATGGGAACGTGAACTAATGTGGCCGCTGTGCGGAACAGTGTGGAGATTTCTTCAAAAACTAGAGCTCCCTACATCAGAGATACCCGCTCCGCCATGATCATCCCAGCACTGTTCACAATGGCAAGATACGGAAGCCACCAAGGTGACTGCCACCAGGTGAGCGGAGAGGAAAGGTGGGGCACACACAATGGCACACTCTCCAGCCACAGGAAGGAATGAAATCCTGTCATTTGCAGCATCATATTGTGAGAAATAAGATGGCATGGAAAGAAAAATATTGCATGTTCTCTCTCTCTTACATGGGGAAGCTTAACCCCCCAAAAATAAGCCTGCCTCAAGCTGTACCCAGAATGGTGATCACTAGAAGCTGGGAGGGGTGAGGGGTCACAGGGAGTGTGGATGCTGGGAGTCACGTCAGAGCCAGCTGGAAGAAGTCCCCGGTTCTGCACAGCCATGGGCAGGTCCCAGCTCCCATCACAAAGCAGAGTCAGAGCAGGAGAGGCCCTGACTGATGAGGGCGCGTCATCCATGTGCACTGAGGTGCCACGCTGCGTGTCACACCACCTAAACACAGTCACCATCAGCAATGGCAGTTAACAAAATAACCCAGTGAGACATCAGGTCTGGTGACAGTGAAGTAACGGATCAATGGGGTTCATTTTTCATCAAACTGGATAAAAATTTTTTAAAAAGTTAATAAAAAAAAAAGTGGTAAGTACTGGGTGCAGCAGGTTAAGCCACCGCTTAGGACACCTGTGTCCCATATTCAAGTACCTCGGACTGAGTCCCCGTTCTGCTTCCAATCCAGCTTCCTGCGAATGCACTTCCTGGGAAGCAGCAGGTCATGGATCAAACGCTTGGGCCCCGCCACCCACAGGGGAGACCTGGGTGGAGTTCCTGGCTCAGCCGCAGCTTTCGTGGGCATTTGGCAAGTGAGCCAGTGGGTGGAAAATCTCTGATTTGAAATAAAAAGTAAAGTTTGAACTTGGAAGCCACCAAGGGTGCCAAGGCCCTCTCAGCCGGTGCTGGTGAAGGTAGGTCGGTGACATGCTGACCTGTTAGCTCTATATACACCATGATCCTTCATCTGAAGAAACCGTGCACATTAAAGCATGAAAATGAGAAAAATGGAAACAATTTCAGAGCTGAAAACTCTGGGAGTGCAGGTAAACACAATCTGTGGCCATCATCTAAGAAGTCTCGTAATGTGACCTGAGGACAGTGCTGTGTGGGAGAGCAGGACACAGGCGCGCCAAGTGTAAGGCACCATTAGAAGAAAGCACTGACTGTGCCCACACCGTTGTCTTTAGACGACTGAATTAAAGGTCATTTCTATTTTAACTATTTTCTTTACCTTCTTGATTTTTCTAATACACTTTCATTATGAGAAAAAACAACCCCAAGCTCCCGTCACACACACACGCTCCCCACGCAGCCCCTGTATGTCAGGAGTGTGGGGAGGAGGCTTTTAGGGACTGAACCTTTCTGAAACTGCTTTCCTCACGGACCTTAAACCACCTGCTCTTTTCTTCCAATCCCATCAGCCTCTTGGGATTATTTTACAAGTCACAGGGAGAAGGCCTCACTGTGGAGGACCCCAGCGCACGCTGCTGGTGCCGGTGCCCACCTGTGTGGTGTGAGTCCCAGTGCGCTCTGCCCACGATGCGTCTGTTCTCCTTCAGGCAGGCCTTGCAAACCACGGCCTTCAGGTTGTGGAACTTGGTGAGCCGAGACCTCTGCAAACAGACCAGAAGCAGGGCTGGTGAGAGCGGGGCCGGACACCACCCAGGGAGGTGCGGCAGAAGGGGTCCTGACAGGAGCTCCGCCACTGCGTCTTCTGTACAGAAAACAGTCTTTCCTGAGCGGACCAGGCCTCCCTGAGGCAATTACCACACAATCTTACCTAAAAAACAACAAAAGCCTGCACATCCAACACCCCTCAGACACCACGCCAGTTGCAGCGACAGTCTGTGAAAGTGCCATGGCCACAGACGACAGCAGCAGGTGGCAGAGGGAGCCTTTCCCATGCCTGGAATCTTCCTCTAGCTCATACTCACTCTGTACTTTCTTGGTCAAGGTGAACTATGGAAAGAAATGGAGACCCACGGTGGACACATGGAGACCAAGCTGCCTTCCACTCTCTACAATACCCAAATCAGTATTTTTCCTCTTGTTCTGTTTTGCTGTCTCCATGTAATTTGGGTAGCTTCTAAGTTCTGCACACTCACAGGCCACGGGCCGTGGAGCACTGTCTTGGATAAACAGGGAACACCTCACCAGATGTCTTCTGATAGCAAAGCGTGGGGTGCTGGATCTCAACAGGCCTCACTGCCCTGCACATCCCCGTGCTCATTAAAACACGTTCCAGGCCAGCTCAGCACAAGGGACTTGGAAATCTGCCAAGGATCGTGCAGCAGCGAGCTCGAGCAGCGGGGACGGCAGCTGCCTTAGGGAACACTTTCAAGTCAGGCGTCCAGGCCACTCCCGTGGGGTCAGTATGATGCCTGTGGAATCCCCACAGGAGTGTCAGTTCTTCACTCAAGGGGAGAAAACCAGAAACCATCAGGCAGGTGGGATGCTCCCTGCTCTCCCCGACTGGAACTGTGGGGTCTTGGGTCCTATCTAAGAATTTGAGAGGCTGGAATTGTGGTGCAACAGAGGTTCAGTGGCCACTGGCGACGCCAGCGTGCCGTAACGGAGTACAGGGCTGAATCCTGGCTGCTCCATTTCCAATCCAGCTCCCTGCTAATGAGACCAGGAAGACAGCAGAGGATGGCCCAAGTGCTTGGGCCCCTACCACACATGAGGGAAACTGCATGAAATTCCTGGATCCTGGCTTTGGCCGTGCATAGACCTGGCTGTTACGGGCATTTGGGGAGTGAAGCAGTGGATGGAAGACCTCTGTGTGTCACTCTTTCAAATAAATGTATCTTGAAAAATAATTTGGGGAGAAGGTGTTCAACATGCAGACACTGAAGTCTGATGCTCCACACCACCCTGTTTCTCATCCTCCACTAGAGAGCAGCTGTGTAACCCCGTGAAGCCTGGGGCTGGGGATGTCCCTGCTGAGCCTGGTCTACGGTGAGCGGCCGTCAGGACAGACGGCTCGGCTCGTCTTCCCAGCGCCCCACCCAGGACCAGGCTGCAGCGTGCTCCAGGAACTCACGTTCTGCTCCAGAAGGACCTCCACGGCATGTCCTTTCTCAGAGTGCAGGTATTTCTGATGAAAAAGCTTCCCATCAAATACATTCCAGGGCATGAACTCACTGGCCTTCCAGGGAAAGCCGCACGCACTGTTGACCAGTGCCAGAGTGGTGAGGCCACGGACGAGGAGGGAGCCGAGCTGCACCGCCCTAGGGTTGACGTAATCAAGCTGTGGACGCAGACACGGGGCACAGAGAATGGGGTCAGACATGGGTGGCCAGAGCACACCACCCCGCTGCCTCCACCCACGTGAGCTTCACGCACTCAGCTGGGGGCAGGAGGCCTGGAGGGCAGGGCTGCTGGGGCAGTGGGGGCTCCTGGTGAGCAGGAGTTGCACCCACTGGGCCTGCTCCTCACACAGGAGCCGAGCTCAGCGTCTGCCGCCTCCCCACCCTGGCTGCACCCATCCCGGCCATGGCCTCGTCGGGGAAACACACACAACACTGCTGGCTTCCACGTTTGCTCCTCTCAGGAAAGCTCTCTGTACAGGCTGAGAGGAAGGAGAAAACCACGCGGGGTACTGCTCCATTCCCTGCCCTCAGACAGGGAGGCTGAGGTGAGTACCCACGATTAGACACGGGTTGCTCAGGAACACGAGGGCTTAAAGCTTTGAAGAAGGCTGGCAGGCTGCTTACAGTTCCTACAAATTAACACACTGCACCATGTGAAATATTTCTCATAGTACTTACCAGTCAGTCACAGCACACCAGCACCAAACACTTCTCTGGCATACCTGCCTGCTCTTCTCCAACAGCAGCTGCCCAGGTGGGAAACCACGGGGCACCCACTTCTGCCAGCACCCTCACGCCTCTGTAGCTCCTGGCCTCCGCTGGCCATGCAAGTGCCCAGGGGAGTCCGTGGGGGAGGCAGTGCCCGCCAGTCACTGTCTGGGGTATCCACATTGCTCAAATGAACCCAGAGCCATTCGAAACATCACGTGTTTGGAAAGCAGCCGGGAAAGGGCACAGTGCTCCCATCCCTACCCCACCCCACCCGCCGTGAGGCTTCGCTTACTGAAGTGAAGAAGCCGCGTGCTCACTTGTTGTCCCAGAGCTAATCTGTTTAATCTCAGGGGCTTCTGCACAGCGTCACTTCTAAAGGTTATCCTAAGAATCACCAGGTGGGGTTGGGCATCTGCTCCTCGCACAGCTCGCTGTGATCTGCTGGCTTCAACTAGCAGAGCCCTGGGGACCGGCGCTGTCGTAGTAGGTTGGGCCTCCACCTGCAGCACTGGCATCCCATATGGGTGCCAGCTCAAGTCCCAGCTGTTCCACTTCCAATCCAGCTCCCTGCTAACGGGCTGGGAGAGCAGTGAAAGACAGCACAAGTGCTTGGGCCCCTGCACCCATGTGGGAGACACAGAAGCAGCTCCTGGCTCTCTGTGTTCTCTCCCTCTTTCTCTGTAACTCTGCCCCTCAAATAAATAAATATTTAAAATAAAAAAAAAATACATGTCAAGCCCTGCACTCCATGCCCCTGCACATGTGCTGTCTACAGCTGCTGTCGGATAGCCAGTGGCCTTGTGCGATGAAATAGGCAGCTTCTCGGGTGCCTGTCCTGGCACTCGGGAACCGCGTTTCCCACTCAGCAGACGGGGCGGCTCTGGTCTGGGACACCCGCATCTTCCTCCTCCAGGATTCTCCTGAAAACTCAGCAACAGCCTGCCCTCCTCACCCAGCCCCAGTGCCCAGCTTGGGACATGACAGCGACTGCCCAGCCAAGGTCACGTGATTGCTGAGTGACAGGGTAGGTCTCTGATTTGGCAGATCTCCCTGAAATGGAATCAGTTTCTCTTCATCCCTTCTACATTTGTCTGCTTTGAAGTAAACTTTAAACAGAGTTTACCATCTCCTCCCAGGGCAGAAATCCCACGATACCACTTGAATATTCAGCAACCCGCAGCGTAGTCAACAACACCACCAGCAGCCGATTCTTGTGACCGCCACCTTCTCACCCCCCAGACGCGTCTGTCTGCCATCTTCCTGGGTCCATGCTGTGTGCACACTCAGTCCTCCCAGGGCTCCGGACACACTGTGCAGGGTCCACAGCACACTGCTTTCCCAGGCCATTATCAGGGAGCTGGATTGGAAGTGGAGCAGCCAGGACTTGAACTGGCGCCCATATGGGATGCTGGCACTGCAGGTCGGGGCTTTAACCCTCTGCACCGCAGCGCTGGCTCCTAAAGTAAACTTTAAAAATAGGCAAGTCCTCCATTGTTTTCTGTGTTGACTGTGCCTGCAGTGACATAAGCTATGAGGCTGGCCTGCAGACTGCTGGGTGTGCCTCATGAACAATCACATCACCTAACAGCAGTCTCATTTCTCCTTTCAAATGCTAGGCTTTGTGTTTTTCTCCTGACACCACTGGCACAGACCCCGAGTCTCACAGAAGCAGCTCACGCCACGGAGAGGACCCCAGCCCAACAGAAACTGTGAGAGGAGTCCTTGGCTTGTGTCAGCCGGGCCCACCTTGCTCACATCTCCACTGTGAGCAGGCACTGACAGAGCTGAAGCAGGGTTCCTGCATCTGTGAACCTGAGCACAAGCTTCCCCTTGTTCACTGTCAACCAGCGGGATGTCAATGGCTCTCGCACCTGCTCTGGGCAGGTGCTGAGGGGCGTGGCTGCCAGGTGCCTGGGAACAGCGTGTTCAGTTTTGTAAGACACAGCCACCTGTCTCCCAAAGGACTGCACACTCCATGTGCACACCAGAATGAACCAGAACACCCATGAAGATCAGGTTTGTTTCCTGTTTCCTTAGTTCTTGCTCTTTCCTCTACAGTTTGATTGGCTCATGTGCAAAGATGTATTCTCAGGCCACCCCTTAGCCTTTCTTCTTGTCAAATACATTCGTTAGCTTTTATCCTCATGCTGCAAATTCTAACAGGTGGTATGAGCACCGCCACTCCGAGTGTGTCACAGCCTCTACTGCGATCTCCCTTTTACCCCAGTTACTCAGAATTGTACTACTTAAGTCTTCAAATATCTAAGAGCATTTTATTGTTCCTAATTTCTCATTTATTTTTCATGTGGTCACAAAACAGACGATTCCGGTAGTATGAGAGTTGCTGACGCCTGCTTGATGACTATCAGGTCTTGAAATTCTTCTGCAGGCAAGGAAAGTGTTTTCCTGGAGCTTCTGGGAGCAGCATTCCCTACGGCCAAACAGTTGAGCTTGCTGATAGCATTCCAACATCCAAATGCACAGTGATCCTGCCCTGTTAACTTTGGGAGGGTTTGCCAGAGCAGGACAACACTTCCTGCAAGATACTAAGAGGGAATAGTCCAGGCTCTGTTGGCCCTGTGCGGTCTGTTATCTGCTTTTTAAAAACCCAAGACCCGGGACAGTAAAGAATGCAAGAGAAGCAGCAAAGGGAAATGTAGTCTTGGTAGGACAAAGTGCTGGTTGGCCCAAGGAGGACCCTGTCAGTCACCTGCTCTTCCTAAATCAATATGCTGGTCTCTGTCAGGCTCACTCTGGCTTTGCCTTGTTCCTGTTTCATGGTTTACAAATAATGTACCTCTTCATCTGTCCACTCAAAAATCACGAAACACAGAATCACAGGCTAAACAGACAAAGCCATCAATGCAGGGTCTGGGGAAGGGCAACACTGTATTCAGAGGCCACGCGCCCAGCTGGGGGGACTCCGAGACCCTGTGAAACTTTAGTCCTTTAGCTTTTCTTAGATTTATTTATCATTTACTTGAACAAGAGAATGAGATCGATCTTCCATCCACTGGATCTCTCCCCAAATGGCCAACAGCTGAGGCTGAGCCAGGCTGAAGCCAGGAGCCTGGAACTGCATCTGGGTTTCCCACATGGGCGGCAGAGACCCAAGCCCATCACCTGCTGCTTCCCAGGCTCCTAGGCAGGGAGCTGGGTGGGAACTCATCCACAGTGATATGCAATGTGGCGGTCCTGAGCAGCTTCACCCACCCCCAGCAGGTTTTTCTAGGCACTGATTCAGTTTGCTGAAAATGACTCCCTTCTGCCTGACCCTCGGTGAGGCTGAAGACGCTGGCGGGCCACGTAGCTGTGCTGCTGTGGGGCTGGGAAGCTCAGTTCTTGCCCTGGCAGCCAGCAGCCCAGCTGCACTGCTCCCCTAGGCTTGGGAGGTCTGGGAGAGACTCTAAGTGGCTCCAGAATTGCGACTTCTCAGAATCTGTTCTAAAAGTGCTCCTCAGACATGTCTGCTGGTGCCTTTATTCTATACTGATTACAATGTCAGGGTTAAGAATGGCTGTAGGGCCTTGAGGATCCCCTGGAAATAGATGGCCTGAGGAAGCTCATAGCCCAGATCAGCTTCCAGGTCACTCCTAACATGAGCCAACAGAGACTCTGAGAGAGACAGAACCGCAGCACAGACAGGACCTCGCCTTCCTCCCTGGGGAAGGCCAGGAGTTCAGGGGATGCCGAAAGCACCGCCAGTGGGGCAGGGCTGGCTCAGCTCCAAGCTCGGAGTCACCAGGAAGCCACCATCAGTGTGGCTGCAGGCCAGGGCCGCGGCTTGTCCACCTCAACAAGGGAAGTGAACAGAGGCAGCCTGTAGTTTGGAAGCGGGCTTCAGAGCTTTGGAACAAGAGACAAAGAGAGGCTGAGGCCTCTCGCCAGATAAGCAGCAGAGCCGTCCTGCGTTCCCAGCGCCTCACAGGAAGCGTTCCGCAGCAAGCAGCCCCAGGGTTTGGTATTCAGTGCCTCGGAGGTGCCCTGAGGGGGCCTGCTGGATGCCACAGCAAATGGCATTCATGGGGGACAGGGCTGCTTCCCAGGTGCCTGCCCTAGGAGGAGTATGTTTCAAAAAAAGTCACAGAAAACAGAATTCAACATGTGAGATTATTTTGGTGCAAAAACAACTTTAAAATCATGCATAGTTTTTCCTAATATGCACTTTCCTCATATTATGAAAGACATTTTTGTTCCAGAACAAACTCACACCTTCAATTCCATTACCATGACGTTCCGGAGTGTCCTCACAACTGGAAATGCCAACAGAGCAAGGAGAACACTGCAAATACACTAGAATTGATTAGTAAACAAAAGAATACAAATAAATGGATTTTCTGGTCCTAAAGTCCTGGTGTAATTGGTGGGCTCTACACCAAAACACTTTCCCAGCATCTTCTGACTGGGGGTGGGCACGCTCTTAGGACGACTCGTAAGGGAGCATCTCTCCTGCAAGTGTTTTCGGGCCAGGCTCGGGCACGTGCAGGTGCGTGATGTCCACCTTGCACTCCACCCTGGGGTCAGGATGAGGGGCCCTGAGGTGACCCCCTCCTCGGCAACACTGCACTTCATGCCGTGCCCGATACCTACTGTCCTCCTCCCCGGTCACCTTCACTGCATGGACACGAGACTGCAGGGTGTGATGAGCCCCAGCTGGTTACAACCCTGCAGGAGCCTGGCTGTAGCCCCAGACGTCCATCTACACGGAGGCCATAAAGTGCCATGGGCAGCAAACAGGCCTTGATATCCTTTCGTCCAACAGCAGAGCTGTGAGCGTGCACTTCTCACTTCCCATTACATGGGTGTGTGCAGAGGACTCCAGGAAGAAGCCACGTGCAAAAAAATCTTCTGGAAAATAGGCCCTGACGGGTACTAAAAGGATCATCTCTACAGGAAACATGAGAGACTCTGAATTGCTGCAACCTCACGAGTCCTCCCCTCCCCATCTCGTTCCTCACCCAGGACACAGCGACAGGCACAGGGTCACACAGCTAAGGGGAGAGGGTGACACTGTTAAGTTCTGGAACTCCGCCCTGCAACAGAAGCCTGGTGCCCGGGAGGTCTGAGGTGACGGTCACCTCAAGGCGCAGCCAGCATGGCACAGGAAGCAGGCCAGCGGGCCTCGGCTGCCCTGGGGCAGACGACGGAGACAGCCTCCAGTGGGCACATTCCTGCTGACTGCAGGATGGGGTCTGACAAAGAAACCACACTGCTCTAGGAAAGCAATTACACAAACAGATTCTTACTACTGAAGACAAACCACGTCAGCAGCGCCACAGCCACACGCTCACAGCACTCAACACCGGGAGCACAGTGGCCCACACACATCTTCCACAAATTGGTCATTTTTTATCGAGCCCTACAATGTGCACACTTATGAAGGATCCCACTGGCACCTCAGTCCCTGTGCTCCCTGAGCCAGGAGAGCACTCAATTCCTTGAGATTCCCAAGGCTCAGAGAAGCTTCCTGCCTGGGAACCAAGACTCCAGGCCAAAGCTCCTGCAGGTCCTCACTGTGAAACAACAGCAAGACTGGGAAAGCCCAGCCCTCTGGCCACCGAGAGCTGTCCTTGGGACACTACCTGTAAGTTTACGAGCTGTGCAGTTGACTTTCCTTGGAGGCACAAAGCCTGAGCAATAAAGGCCTGCAAATCCTCCAGACAAAGAGTGTCCACCTGCAAGGGAGAAAGAAAGGCCACGGTCAGGCTACAGGAAAAGTCCAACACTTCTTCTCAAGAGATCTGCGTGCCACGACGGCTGCACGCACAAGCACACGGTGGCAGACAGGGGCATACAAGCGAGGTACACCAGGCCTCGCATAGCAGATGATGGGCGTGATGTGTAGGCTCCTCCCTCCCCACCACAGCGCCTCTCCCTTCCTTGGCTGTGCACAGGGGAACCTGGACGTCCAGGAGGGTCACTGTCTGGCGAGGCAGAAAGCCCCAGCACGTCTGGGAGCAGTCCCGGGGGACAGCCAAGTCCAGGTCTTCAGTGGGCACAAACCATGCAGAGCAGACACAGAGCAGGGGCCTTGAGCCCGCGTAAATCAGGATCCCACCCCGAGTCCTGCCGAGGCCTGAGGATCCACAGGACTGGCTCAAGTGGGAACAAGGAGGGCAGAGCAAGAAGACACAGAGTGGCAGCTCTCCATCAGCTGCGGCGAGGGGAGGCAGGAAGCCAAGGCGCCTGCGCCCTTCTGCCCTCTGCTCAGCTGCCAGGTTTTGCTACAAGAAAAACTCGTGGTCCTGGGCCACTGCACAATCCCACCATCACCACCAGAAGAGCTTTTCGTAGAGGAGCAGATTCTGGGGAAACAATAC